>NW_020867679.1:0-42211 GCF_003369695.1 Bos indicus x Bos taurus
CTTCTTGCTTACTTTGCACGACTTGCAAATCAGGTACAGAACCTGTGGTCCCCCACGCCTGCAGTTAGAGTGCTGGGTGATGAGATGGGATTAAATGGGACGAGGAGTCAGAGATCTGATTTCCAGCCCAGCTAGGTTTTCATTTGTCTTAGGTCAGTAAAATAATGAAAACAGAAGTTATTTGCATAACGCATGCCAACTGGTAGGGAAGTCTTTCAGAACACAGCTGGAAAGAGGAGAATAACGTGTCCCTTGATGGAGGGAGCTGGATGGTAACAGTGCAGAAGGCCTGGGGGAGTGGGGCAGGGCTGGGTTTGAGCTGTGTCATGTGTCTGATCCTGGGCAGGCTCCTGCGGGCGCCATGCCCTCTGCTCTGGGGTCTCAGCCTCTCTCAGCCTTCATGACCTGAGGTCCCTCTGCCTCTCCGGCAGGGCATCACCCATTGAGACATCATCCAAGGGTTCCTGTCCATCTACAGCGTCTCAGATTACACCTCACCCCAGCCCTTCTTTCTGGGCTCTCTCATTTCTCTTCCCACCCTGATGCAATCCGTAATGATGCACAGTCCCTTTTATGCCTCTATTGGTGACGCCTGAACAGTGGCTGTTCTATGGATGGTCTATGTGTGTTGCCACAGAAAATGACCACAAAATTACTTAAAAAAAGATTAATTCATTTATTTTTGGCTGTTCTGTGTCTTTGTTGTGGAACAAGGGCTTTCTCTAGTTGTGGTGAGGGGGGCTACTCCTTGTTGCTTTTCATCGTGGTGCACAGGCCCTAGAGCACAGGATCAGTAGTTGTGGCACACGGGCTTAGCTGCCCCGCAACATATGGGATCTTCCCAGACCAGGGATGGAACCTGTGTCCCCTGCTTTGACAGGCGGATTCTTAACCACTGGACCACCCAGCAAGCCCTCCGAATTACTTCTTGAACTGAGTGGATGGAGATCTGGGTTGTGAAGAAGGGTTGAGAGACATATGAGGGAAACACACTCTCAAAACCTTATCTTTGGTCTCTAGGAGAGAAGAAAAAATCGTGACCCCAACCAAGGACACTGAGATGTCAGTGCAACCTGGCACTTTCCGTGGAGAAGATGCACCTGAATCTGTCAAAAAAATGCAGCACGGGTGAGACACAGGAGCCTAGGGGGGCCTTCCAAACCCACAGGACGACCCCAGTTTCCTTTACCCCACTTCTGTCCTCCTGCTTCCGTGAAGCACCGTCCCACCTCCCCAGAGGCTCGTTGTGCTTGTGGGGTTTCCCTGAGCACTCAGCAGTGCTCCCTACCAACCACTGTTTGTCCTGCCATGCTTTCCCAGTGGCTCCTTCCCACGTCTCCTCGGAGGGGCCTAGAAAGACCGAAGTGCTGACAGCTAGACAGAAGTCATGAGGAGGGCCATGTGTGTGACTCCTTCAAGGTTCCTTATACCACCCCGTAGCCAACTTGACAGGCCTCACACCCAGCCCCTTGTTCCCCAGTAGCACCTGAATCTTTCCCTCTTCGGGACTCGGGGGCCAATAGTAATTCACTATCCTCTGATGCTCCACTGTTGGCTGAGATTGGTAGGAAGAGTCAACAGGTTGGATGAGAGTGCCTCATATTCAACTTTGACTGGAGGATGAATCAAACTTGTGCCCACACCCTTCTGACCCTTGACCTGGACGAGCCCCTTGCCCCTCACAGAGCTTCCCGTGCAGCCCAGGGAGCCAGGAGGGCCTTTCAGAGGAAGCCCAGCTCCTGAAGGACAGCTCTGAACACTCAGTAGGAGCCTGGGGCCGCAGTACACAATCCTGGATCCTTCTCCCCACCCAGGGAGGGGGAGTAAGGGGACCCTCCCCTGCAGACAGCAAGAGCCTGTCTCCCCTCCACTGTCTTGTCAGGGGACCCAGGACGGGAGGCTGCCCCCCTCTTTCTCCTCAATCCAGCCAGCTGTCCCTGATGGGTCCTCCTGTGTCTGTACCCAGGTGCCCTGATGGGAAGATCATGGTTATGGACTGTACCCCCTGGAGCAACATCAATTGTGTGGACCAAGAATCAGGTACCCCGGCCCAATGGGGAGGCTCCAGTTCCTGGAGAGCAACCATGAGCCAGAGACTACCCATTACTCCCTCTCCCTCCTCAGGCCCTCCTTCAAGGCTGATGATTGCAATAATTGTAATTGGACTTGTAATCACGCTGTCCTAATCGGATGTATGGTATGGTGCCTGCTTGAAAGGTGAGGTCTAGAAGAGAAGGAGGAGGTGCTGGCTCCCCTCCTCCATCTCCCCCAATCCTCCTATTCCTCCTGGCTTGTCTCTGATCTTGTTCCCCAAGAAACCCCTCCTCCTCCCACCTCACCTGGTCCTATAAAACTGATCACATCGGGCCCCCAACTCAGCTGACGGTCCCCTCTTCCCCCTGGCCGAGTCTGGTGGGAGGAGGCAGAAGAGGGTGGTTCAGTAGCACTGCACAGAAATTTTACATGGGTTTCATTTTACTTCATTTTCTTCCCTCTCTTCTCCCTGAGGGTTCTCCAGATTCAGAATGTCCCGCTTGCAGTCACAGGCCCAGGGCTCTTTGTTCAGTGTCTGAGCCCCCAACCTGCACCCTGTCCCTAGGAAGGGAGGTGCAGCAAGAGTGCCCTCGCCACCACTCAGTGGATTTCTCTTCTCTTCTAGGTCTCTTTAATGAGTGCTGGCACAAGGTGATCGGTTTCTCCAGCATCTGGCGGCCTCAGACCCTCAGTAACTGCATCACAACAAAGCCCAGGGTGGACACGGTCCCTGGTTTGTCCTATGCTGTTGTCCCTGACCCTCTGAACTGGCCTGGGGGCTCTAGGCTGAATGTAGGAGGGAGACTGGCCTGCTGAGAGCTGTCCTAAGGCTAGTTGGCAGCGCTGGCCCTGTCCTTACTGTTTGAAACACCCTCACTCTGTAGCCCTGGGGCGTGGGGGGTGTCAGGCAGGGGTGCTCAGTTCCCCTTAGCATCACACCAGAGTCTGGGTGCCATCAGCAGAGCCCAGATGTGCTGAGTCTATGCCCACTTGAGGGTACAGCACAGGTGTAGGTGGGAAGGCAGAACCCACTGTCTCCCGCTAGAAGCTTAGGGGTTTGTGGGTTTGTGATTCCTGGGTCAGTGCCCTGCTTTTCGAGGCCCTTTTCTGGCGCTTATGTCCCCCAGGAAGGTCTGGGGCTCTGGACCATGCACACAACAACAGGCTGACCAATGGAGATTGACTTTCCATTCTGGTCCCTTGGCAGGAAAAGAAGCTGACAGAAGACAACGCCCAGTCCCGAGATGCAGCAAGCAGACTGCCTGTTGGTGAGTGTGGGGCTCTGGCCCTTCTGCTTGCTTGGGACTGTGGTAGAGACAGGGAGAGGCAATGGGTCAGGTCTCCTCTTCTCTGGGGAGGTGGTGATGGAGGGAGACCGGGGCATGGAGGGAAGGGAGCCCACCCCCTGCTCTGGAGAGAGACCAGGGCATGGAGGGGAAGGGAGCCCACCCCCTGTTCTGTTCCACTGGCAGCTCTGATGCTACTTCTCATCTGTCTTGTCACCACATCCCTGTCTAGAACAGGGCAGGCGAAGAGTAATCACTCCTCCCATGACTGACCGAGTGATGGAGTCAGAGCTACATAATATTTTTCTGTGTGACTGTTACATACTTTTAAGCCGTTCCTCATCATAGTGGGAATTTCACATTTATTTCGAAAGTATTGTTGAATCTACTTGAAGTAAAATTTCTTTGTCAACATATAGAGGTATTTTCACTATGTATATGTGTGTGTGTGTATATATATATATATATATGAGGAGGGCATGGCAACCCACCCCGGTATTCTTGCCTGGAGAATCCCCATGGACAGAGGAGCCCAGCAGGCTACAGTCCATGGGGTCGCAAAGAGTCAGACATGACTGAGTGACTAAACATATGTATATTATATATGTATACACACACACACACACACACACACACATACAGAGACATTTACAGTTTGGGGTCGTATCATTTCAATAGTTTTGAGGTTTTTGAGTATTACCTTAATTTATAAATTAATCTAGGAGGAATTGAGATCTTTTAGCTATTCTATATTCTTCTTATGAAAAGAGTTAGCATTTTAAGTTAAGAGTTTTATAATACCTCAACTCCATGTGTGTTTTTCTTCAGTAAATTGCTCGTTTCTTGTTGAGGCTGTATCTTTGTATTACAATGTTCTATAACCTGATGAGTTTATCCAACTCATAATTCATTATAGAATTTATTGTCATAATTTTTAACATTCATCCATCCACACATTCACATTTAAGTATTGTTGTTGAACCATTAGAGGTTTATAAGAACACAATTGTATATAAATAATGACTCTTCTGTCCGCTCCCCTCAAAGGTCCTGCATTGGTTTTGATTTGCTTATGGCTGCATCTGCCAGAATTTCAGAACAAGGTTTACTAGGCTCAGTTCTGTAACCTAGGACCCCCGGTTAAGACCAAGGCTGCTCTCCATTGTGTTTTACAGAAACCAGCAGCCCCTGAAGGATCTCAGAGGAGAAGATGGCTGCTGGTTCCAACAGACGCCACTGAAAGTGAGTGTTTTTTTCCTGGGCAGGGGATCAGGAGTGGAGGGAAGAGGGACAGTGTCCTAATTTCTATCTCCATAGTGGTTAGAGCAACTCAGAGAGGGGATGGCTTGCCCCTGAACCATCAGGACTCTAATTCCCTCCCTGCCCCCTCCTCTTTTTCCCACCCTGCACCCCTCTGACCTCTAACAGTGGCCCCTAACACCTCCCTGTCCTTCCCTCCTCCACCATCCTCTCTCCTCCCTGGTTGCTCAGGGCCAGGTTGACCCACTCTGAGACATCCGAGAGGTTGTGCTGTCCAGCAGGGCACCCCCTGGCCCAGGGAGGCTGTGGAGCGCCTGTCCATGCATGCTAAGTCTCTTTAATCATGTCTGACTCCTTGCAACCCCATGGACTGTAGCCTGCCAGGCTCCTTAGTCCATGGGATTCTCCAGGCAAGAATACCGGAGTGGGTTACCATGCCCTCCTCCAGGGATCATTCCAACCCAGGGATCGAACCCACATCTTACATCTCCTGCATTAGCAAGCAGGTTCTTTACCACTGGCGCCACCTGGGAGCCCTGTGGAGCGCCTGAACTGTGGCTAAATCTGATGAGCTGTAGTATATAACTCGATACTGTAGTTCAAGGAGTTGGTAGAAAAAATGACTATAATTTGTCTCGTTAACAGTTTTTTTTTTTTTTTTTTTGGTATATTGATTACATGTTGAGGGGCTTCCCTGGTGGCTCAGATGGTAAAGAATTCTCCTGTAATGCAAGAGAACAGGGTTCAGTCCCTGGGTCAGGAAGATCCCCTGGAGAAGGGAATGGCAACCCACTCCAGTATTCCTACCTGGAGAATCTCATGGACAGAGGAGCCTGACAGGCTACAGTCCATGAAGTCACAAAGAGTCAGACACACAACTGAGCAGCTAACACTACATATTGCAGTGAAAAAATTCTTAACTTACTTTTAATTGGAGGATAATTGCTTCACAATGTTGTGCTTGTTTCTGCTGTACAGCAACATGAACCAGCCATAGGTGCACATATATCCCCTCCCTCTTGAGCCTCCTTCCAACGCCCCCATCCCACCTCCCTTAGGTTATCACAGAGCACCGGATCGAGCTCTCTGTGTTATCAAGCCACTTCCCATTAGCTATCTATATTACATATTGAAAGGAAATTTTTTAGAATACTTTGAGTTAGTACCATATTTTATGAAAACTAGTATTGTTATTTTTCATGTTTTCAGTGTAACTGTTAGAGAATATAAACTTGTGTTGGGTGCCCTCCTTATGTACTGTGGATGGTGGTGTGCACAGCATTTCACACACACAGCGTTGAATCTGCAGCACAGTCCATGAGGCGGGTGGTGTTTGCTCCATTTTAAGGTTAAATTCTTGCTCGGAGTCTGTCCCCATCGAGCTGTACCGAAGGGTCAGGCAGTGAGGCCGAGCGGGGTGTGAGGCCGGAGACCTTCCTCCCTCCAGGCCTTTGCTTTGTCCCCAGTGCAGAGGTGGCAGCCAGGAGGCCTCACCCTCCTGAGAAAGGCAGGTGCCCTCCTCTGAGGTCTGTTGCCCCTCGCTGTCCCACCCTCTGTCTCCTATCACAGATGCCTTCTCCCTCTGTGACAGCAGTCTCCTCTTCCAGATGGGCCCGCATCCCCTGCTTGGGGCAGGACTCTCTGCTGACCTGGACTGCCCCCAACTGCTCTGAGTGCTGACGAAGTCCAATGCCCAGTGCCTGTGTGGCTTGTTTGCTGCTGGGAAGCAGGTCAGGGGCGCAGAGCAGCAGGCTTACCAGCAGGGGGAGCTCCTCAGGTTCCCATCCTGAAGTCTAGGCCTGAATTGAGGGTCCTTTGCCTTTGTGAAAGCCCGTTCCAACTCTGTCTCTGTGACTTTCCCCCAACCTAGGCCTGAAGCTATTCTTCAGTGAGTTTGCAGCTGTCTTTTCCTTGTGACTTCTGTGATTCGCTCCTGAGGCAGTTGGGCCTCACATGAAATGAGATCCTTGTGACCAGAGAATAGGCCTGGGTCTCTCCACATGCCTTGTGTGATGCTGCCAGTCACCAAGAAGGGACAGGGGACCTCAGTCAACACCCCGATGGATGCCTTGGAAATGCTCGGGCAAAGGTTGACAAATGAGACAATTCAAGAGTGCCTGCGGAACTCAGGAAAGTATTAACATGTTTATGAAGAAAGTGAGACAGGCTCTGCTGTGCCCTGACCGTTTGAGGACCTCAGTCTTTCAGTTCAGGACACACTCTTAATAGACTTCTAGTTTTTATTTGTATTTGTTTGAAATTTGTCATTCATGTTAGTATGTATGCATTTAATGATGTAACTTATAATGAAGGTGTTAGTCACTGAGTCATGTCCAACTCTTTGCGACCCTATGGACTGTCCCCACCAGGCTCTTCTGTCCATGGGGTTTCTCCAGGCAAGAGTACTGGAGTGGGTTGCCATTTCCTTCTCCAGGGGATCTTCCCTACCCAGGGATGGAACCTAGGTCTCTTGCACTGCAGGCAGACTCCTTACCAACTGAGCCACCAGGGAGGCCCCGTAACTTGTAATATACATCATTAAAGTGCAAACATCTTATATGTCTTGGTACTTTTATGTTTGTGCATATATATGTATGTGTAGAAAAACATTTTGCAAATATAATTTCTAGGTTTATGTGGGCTACCTGGTTGAGTACTGACAATCTAAATAAACTAGAAATACAAAAGGAGGGCATTCCCTGGCTGTTCAGTGGTTGGGACTCTGCCCTGAGAGCCCTGAGTTCAATCCCTGGTCAGAAAGTAAGATCCCACGAGCCATGAGGCAAAAACAAACAAACAAAAACCTACAAAACAAGAACAGCAATAAAGGAGAGCAAGCCCACTGCTGGGGGAATTTGACCACTTTGGGATTGCCTGGCGACTTCTTCAGGGTCCAGGCTTTAAACATGTCAACTTTATAGTTGGGTGAATATTTGTATTTTTCATAGAGAGATGTTAACAAGTGAGCAGAGAAGGAGCGGAATTGGCACCCCCGTGTTGTGTCTGGTGACCGTGAACTGGGCTGTCATTCCCCGGGCTTCTTCCTGCTCATCTGGGAGGTTAGGGTGGGACGTGGGTTAGATATGAGTGTCAGATAGTTTCTGTGTCACGTCTGCTCTTATCAGTGACCTTCATTCCATCTGGGCTCAAGGAAGAGAGGACAAGGATCTGCCATAGTTTCTGGGAGGAAGAATGGATGGGCTCCTTGGTTATGTTCAGTGTTGGCTTGCTTCGCACTAGATGGGCCCCCCCTTGATACTGGTGCTCTGAGCCCAGAATTGCCTTTTTGTGTTTGAATTGGCTGATTAAGGATCTCAACCCCTCTGTAAGCTTTGACCTTCTGCAGAAAAGACACAGAAATGATGATTCTTAAATACTGTGAGAACTGACCTAAAATGCCTGCTATATTAGGGTTTTGTATTTTATTTATTTATTTATTTTTTTTACCTTCTGCCAAACCCTTCTCCATAGTATTCCAGTCACTGCAGGATAATTTAATGGCAGAAGCAATTTTCAGGGAGGTTTTTGGTCTAGTCCATCTCAAGGCTTGTATGTTGTCTTCCCAAGGTTGATGTGACTGGTGTGGTCAAAACTGGAATTGCCTAAAATGTAGGTACAAATGGATACAGTGTGTGGAGTTCACTTGTGTTTTGAGAAGGGCCGACCCCGTGGTCTTGGTGCTACATCCCTCTGGCCCTGATGTCCCTCCCTCTCCTGGAAGTCAGGTGTTTCCTGTCTTTGCTGTTCCTTCTGTGCAGGACACTCTGCCTTCATCCCCAGGAGGAGATAGAAATGAATTCCTGGGACTTCCCTGGCGGTTCAGTGGTTAAGACTCTGCACTCCCAATGCAAGGAGCCTGGGTTCAGTCTCTGGTTGGGGAACTGAGATCCCACACACCACAACTAAGCATGTGCTCCGCAACTGAGCCCATGTGCTGTAGAGCCTGCACATCACAGTAGAGGAGCCTGTGTGCTGCAGTGAAGAGTCTGCCCAGGTAAAATAAATAAATAAGATACAATAAAATTTGAAACTGTCACCTATATGTTACAAAAAGCATGTGCATTTGTAAAACAGTTTAAAAAAGTAAATAGTCAAGTGTCAGGTCACTTGTCCCTTTCTCAGAAGACTTCCTTGAGTGCCCATTAGAGTATCAGCCTTGTCAGTATTTGTCATGTATATTCATTTGTACACATTTATTGTGTGTTTTACTAATGAGAACCTTCAAGAAAAGTGAAACTTGACGCCTTTGTTGCTTTCCGGTGGGTGCTTAGTCGCTCAGTCGTGTCCGACTCTTTTCGACCCTGTGAACTAAGCCTGCCAGACTCCCCTGTCCATGGGATTCTCCAGGCAAGAATACTGGAGTGAGTTGCCATTTCCTACTCCAGGGGATCTTCCCGATCCAGGGATCGAACCCGAGTGTCCTGTGTCTCCTGCACTGCATGCGAGTTCTTTGCCTGCTGAGCCATCCGGGAAGCATTACTGCTTTATGCCAATGCAAATGTTACAATTTAAAGTTTTACTTGAAGACTGGATGCCTGTTCAGGTTTCTCCTCAGTACTGAATTTGTGACCAAATTAAATATGCAATTTCCACATGTACACCCGTGGTGGATTCATGTTGATGTATGGCAAAACCAATACAGTATTGTAAAGTAATTAGCCTCTAGTTAAAATAAATAAATTTAAATTAAAAAAATTTTTAAAAAGCAACCGTAATACTATATATATCTCATCTAAAAATTGGATAATAAAAATTCATTAAATATACAAAAATAATTAAAAAAATAAATATGCAATATCATATACAAATTTTATAATTTTAGTAAACGTGCAATTTTATGATTTTGAATAAAATTGAATATTCAGTGTTATATACAAATTTTGCAATTTTCTATAAACCTGCAATTTAAAGAATTTGTGGCCAAATTAAAAATGCAATGTTATATACAAATTTTATAATTTTATATAAATAAGCAATTGGATGAATTTGTGACCAAATTACATGGCAGTTACATAAAAATTTTGCAATTTTATATAAATATGCAATTTTATGACTTTGTGACCAAATTAAATATGTGATGTTATATACAAATATTATAATTTTATATATAGTTTTATACAATTTGACAAATGTGGAATGTTATAAAAAGTATAAGAACTATCAAAATGTTAGAAATTATATAGTTTTCCATAAATATACAATTGTATGAATTTGTGATCAAATTAAATATGTAATTGTATATAAAAAGAGGCATGTGTGTGTTTTTCCCCCATCCTCTGGTTCTCTGGAGCAGTTCTGAGTGAAGGGTACAGGGGTGTGTTCTTGCTGTGTGACCCACTCCTTCCTTCTCCCCTTTATGCCTCAGGCTCATCTTGCATGGGTGTGTCTCCTGCTCTGACTCGAGATTTCCAGATGCCAGATTCCTGGGGGACTGGAATTCAGCCCCTCCTCTGTCCACCTCCTCCCCACTCTTCCCCTGGGAGAGAGGCCCCAGCCTGGCCAGGCTCCTGCACAGCCTCCCCCTGTGGTGTCTGTGTCTCTGAGTCCTGTCTGGGCCTGCTGGGCTCCCTGGAGGTGCAGACTGGCTCTGACAGAGCTCTTGGGAAGGGCTGGTGGGGCCTGCTTGCTGGGGTTCTTCTGTGGCCCCTCACTTGTGAGCCTCCTGCCACTCTGGGGCCACCTTCCCCTTCTGTCCCTGCTGTCCTTTCTGCATCCTCATCACAGTGGGTCTGGTGGCTCAGCCCTGCAACCTCATGGAGACACAACTCCCTTCCCCTGGACCTTAGGATAGGATCCCCCACCCACCTAGATTTCCTGGGGGAGCCCCGTGGTCCCAGCCCTGTCCCCTTTCCCAGAGCACAGGTGCTCGTGCAGAGCTGCACACCCCCTGACTGCCCCCACTCCTGCCTGTGAACGATTACATATTATATCAGGAGTGGGAAGAAAAATATTTTAGATCACAAATC
Organism: Bos indicus x Bos taurus; assembly: GCF_003369695.1. Lineage (NCBI taxonomy): Eukaryota > Metazoa > Chordata > Mammalia > Artiodactyla > Bovidae > Bos > Bos indicus x Bos taurus. The sequence goes on from NW_020867679.1 coordinate 10,547, forward strand.
AGGAGGAAGAGGTGAATTTATAATTACTTGAAAATAAATTCTTGAAAAGCAGTGTTGCCTGTGTGAGACCCCTGTATCAGATCACCTCACCTAAGTTGTCCTTGAATGGAGAAGACTGACCTGGCCTCCATTTGTTTTTAGGTCTGTTAACACTTTATGAGAAGCTGAGGGGTGGGGGGTGGGGGGGTGAGGGTGTTAGGGGCAATATTATATAATCAACAGGCTTGAACTTCCCTGGTGGCTTACATGATAAAGAGTCTGCCTGCAATGCAGAGGCATGGGTCCAATCCCGGGGTCTGGAAGATCTCCTGGAGAAGGAAATGGCAACCCACTCCAGTATTCTTGGCTGGAGAATCCCATGGACAGAAGAGCCTGGCAAGTCCCAGTCCATAGGGTCACAAGGAGTCGGACATGACTGAGTGACTAACATTTCACATATGGGATGCATCTGAGCAGTTTTACAGGTTAGGTAAGAGCACGTATTAGTGGACATTAACCTAAAACTTAGTGTTTTAGAACTACAGTCTTATTCTTGTTGTTCAGTCACTCAGTCTTGTCCGACTCTTCGTGAGCCCGTGGATTGCAGCATGCCAGACTTCCCTGTCCTTCACCATCTCGCAGAGTTTGCTCTAACTCATGTCCACTGAGTCGGTGATGCCATCCAACCATCTCATCCTGTCGACCACTTCTTTTCATGCCTTCAATCTTTCCCAGCATCAGAGTCTTTTCAAGTGAGTTGGCTCTTCCCATCTGTTGGCCAAACTATTGGAGCTTCAGCTTCAGCATCAGTCCTTCCAATGAATATTGAGGGTTGATTTCCTTCACGATTGACTGGTTTGATTTCCTTGCTGTTCAAGGGACTCTCATGAGTCTTCTCCAACACCACGGTTAAACAAAGCATCAGTTCTTCGGTGCTCAGCCTTCTTTATGGTCCTACTTTCACATCCGTACACGACTACTGGAAATACTAGAGTGTTGACCAGACGGATATTTGTTGGCAGAGTGATGTCTCTGTTTTCTAAAATGGCATCTAGGTTTGTCACAGCCTTTATTACATCACCATTTCTAATGGTTCAGTGTAGGTTGGTTCTCTGATACTGAGTCTGACCAGACTGGGGCTGTGGTCCCTTCAAGGCCTGAATGGAAAAGGACGTGCTTCCAAGCTTACACATGAGGTGGGGCTGGATTCAGTTCTTGGGGCAGTTGGCAGGAGGCTGTCCTTTGTCCTTGTGATGTGGGCCTCTCCATTTATTGTTTAGTCGTCACTCAGTCATGTCAGACTCTGTGAAACCCCATGGCCTGTAGCCTACCAGGCTCCTATGTCCGTGGAATTCAGGCAAGAATACTAGAGTGGGTTGCTATTTCTTTCTCCAGGAGATCTTCCCAACCCAGGGATCAAACCCAAGTCTCCTGCATTGGCGGGCGGATTCTTCACGGCTGAGCCACCAGGGAACCCAGTCCTCTCCATATGTGTGTGTGTACCTGCTAAGTCGCTTCAGCTGTGTCAGACCCTTTGCGATCCTATACCAGGCTCCCTCTGTCCATGGGATTCTCCAGGCAAGAATACTGGAGTGGGTTGCCATGCCTTCCTCCAGGGGATCTTTCTGATTCAGGGGTTGAACTGGCATCTCTTAGGTCTCTAGCAATGACAAGCAGGTTTGTTACCCCCAATGCCACCAGGGAAGCCCGGACCTCTCCATAGGGCTGAACAAAACATGGCAGCTTGTTTCATCAGAGCAAGTGAGCAACTCGGCGAAGGAGGGTGGGGTGTGGGAGCTGGGGAGGAGTCACCATCCTTTTACCCTGATCTTGAGACATCCCACTGCTTCTGTTGATCCATTTCTTGGTATTTTGTCTGAAATTCTGACAGGTCTGAGATCCTACTTGCGAGTTAACGAGTTACCCTACCACAGTTATTTATGTGAGTCTTTATGAGTGTGCATGTATACCTGGGTAGCATGTATATACCAGTATACAAGTGTATGTGTATGCATACAAACATACATGCTAGCCAGCTGTGCACACAGCATGCCGTTGTGAGATCTCTGGATCAAGGATCAGACTGTTTCGTTGCTGAGTAAACGTAGCCCTGGTTCCCCACAGCGGGAGAGGGTAGAGGCACGTGTACCTGTGTGTGCAGTGGGGTTTATGCATCAATTCCAGGTTATGAAACTCAGGGCTTAAATAGATGGCTGACACATCTACTCCTGCTCTCCTCCTCAGTAAGAAAGATCCTGTATTTTCTTCTGGAACAGAAACAAAGTCTCTTTTGGAGGAAAGAAGCCTAGAATGTGAGTATATGGCCCTGATCGGCAGGGGACAACCTCTAGTCCCTACAGGGCAGTAGCCAACCTCTCTCTTCTAAGGCATGTCAACCATTTGTGCTTGTTGCATGCTAAGTCGCTTCAGTCATGTCTAACTCTTTGCAACCTTATGGCCCTTAGCCCACCAGGCTTCTTTGTTTGTGGGATTCACCAGGCAAGAATACTGGAGTGGGTTGCCATGCTCTCTTCCAGAGGATCTTCTTCGCCCAGAGATGGAACCGGCATCTCTTAGGTCTCCTGCATTGACAGGGAGAGTTCTTTACCACTAGCACCACCTGAAAAGTCCTGTTAACCATTCAAACAGCCTTTAAGCACAGTTGCCCACAATCTTTGCTCAAAAAACTTAAACTTTAAGCAAATCTGAAAAATGTCATGTCCATTTTATAAATTGAAGATAATAGGATTAAAGGCCAGAAATTTGTCCCCAGTAGTAAAGATAAGCAGGGTGCACACAGTCTCTCTGCCTGGATGTTAAACATTCACTCTATGGAATTTCATTGAATACATATAAACTTTTAAAGATTTTTTGACATCCCCCAATAGTTTGAGTTGGACAAATAGAAAATACAAAACTCAGTTTTTGGAATAGATTTCCACAAAACATAAAGTGACTTTTCACCCATCGCTTTCCTGGGTCCTGAGTCATCTTTGCCTGTTTTTTCTTGACTCTTCAGACTCAGGTTTTACCATGTCTCAGCACTTGACTGCTCTTCCTCTGGTTTCTTTTGTCTTTTCTGTCCCCTAGGACACACCTCATACTCTCCCTGCTGAATCACAGCAAAAGGTCTCTGGCTTTGACTGCTGTCTCTGTCCTCCATTATGCTATGATCCCACAGGAGTCTGGAATCTTCCTGATGCAAACCACTTCCCAGGATTTCCACCCCTCCCTCCCTGGAGAGTGTCCAGACAATGCCTTATTAAGCACTTGGCTTTTGCTCCATTCTCTGAGTTGCTGAAACCATATCCACACTAATGACCATTTTAGTATACCTATTAGCCTTGTTAAATAATCATGGATTATAAAGATATTTGGGCTTCCCTGGTGGCTCAGATGGTGAGGAATCTGCCTGCAATGCAGGAGACCTGGGTTCAATCCCTGGGTTGGGAGGATCCCCTAGAGAAGGGAATGGCAACCCATTCCAATGTTCTTGTCTGGAGAATCCCCTGGACAGAGGAGCCTAGCAAGCTACAGTTCGTGGGTTGCAAAGAGTTGGACACAACTGAGTGACCAACACACATATAGACATTCATGTGACAAACTGTTTTTGTAGTATTACTCAAATGTCAAAAACTTCAAAATAATTAAAATGTTCCCAATGGGATTCTGGTTAAGTTACTGGTGTTAGACCCATACAGTATGTTAGGGAGTTATCAAAAGTAACATTGTAGCAAAATAATTAATGAAATGAAAAAATGTTGAAAAAAAAGTGTTTAAAAATGTTAAGAGGAAAAAACAAGATTATTAATAGTATTTACCTGTGGTGGTTTTAAGGCAGGTGAACAAATTCTTTGATCTTTTTCTTTCAAGATATATAGCTGAACATGGGGTGCAATTAGTGACTCATCTGTAATCATCAGGACATGGCAGAGGTGGCTATACATGACCAGCTGCTAGAACTGTGCTCTCCCTTCCACATCAAAGGGCCAGCAACAAGCCAGCTCAGCAAACAGGTCCTCAGGACAGTGCAGTAACCGTCCTTTAGGGCACACAGCCATGTCAAAGGGGTCCATGTCCACGTAGGGCATTTGGCCCAGAGTCAAAAGCTAGCTCCCAAAGCATCACTCCGAAGGCCCACAGGTCACTGGCACTGGATAACTCATTATTAACCAGACTTTCAAGGGCCGTCCACCAAACCCGCCTGTTTTCATTGTCCCCCAGGCAATGACATAGTCCATGGGGAACAAGTCTCTGCAGACGGCATTGTCTGCGATCTTAACTTGAAGTGTGTCCTCAGCGATACAGGTCGAAGCAGCCACATCTTGGTGGATGACTTCCCTGCTGGACAAATAGCTCATTCCTCAGGCAATCTGAACAGTCATGTGAACCAAGTCTTGTTGAGAAACCGCCTGTGGATTATGGGCCTCTACTAATTGGCACTGCCGTAAAAACAATCTAAGATTCCCCCAATTCATGTAAGCCAGTATTCCCATGGGCTTTTCTCCTTCTATACACATCCTGGTGATAGGAAGAAGATTTCTGTGATGAAGACCTCATAGCTTACAACTCTCAGTGAGCATCATTATCACCTGAATTTCAGAAGCTTGATCTTTAACTGTTTTTACAAATATGTGCTTTTTTATTTGGATCTTTTTCTTTTTTTCCTTTAGCCACAGACTTTATTGTTTGAATATTTGCAACTATTATTCTATACACTTTTAATTTCTTCCAAAACGCTATGCTCCATATTGCTAGGTCACTTCACTCTCCATTTTATTCTACATTTCCATCAAGCAGTGTTTCCCCAAATCACAATCTGCCTGATTGTGTATTGTTGTTGTTCAGTTGCTAAGTTGTGTCTGTCCCTTTTTGATGCCATGGACTGTAGGCCCCCAGGCTCCTCTGTTCATGAGATTTCCCAGGCAAGAATACTGGAGTGGGTTGCCATTTCTTCTCCATATTTGGATCCTTTTCATCTACTAAAATCCCATGGAAAATATGCTCAAAAGTACCTTATTGAAGTTCATCTTTTAGAAGTATCCTCTCCCTGGATATTGCAATACCCTTCACCTTAGCGTTGGCCTCCAAAAGCGTGACACTTCTCAGGTCATTCTTCGGACTTCTTTGAAGACAGAACCCTGCTTGAGTGCAAATAAAAACAAAAAACCAAACTCTGTTGCTATTTCAGATATGATATCATCAACATAGCTCAGAAGTGACAATGCAAAACAATTTTTTAAACAAAAGCATGTTTATTATGCAATCTGAGACAAAGTGCAATCAGGAGGGAGCCTGATTATACGTTAAAAGAAAATGCACTCAGGAGTGAGTCTGGAATCAGAAGCAGCTTTGGTATTTGTTGGACTGTCATCCTCAACCACTTTTGCCAAAACACGCAGAATGGATGGGTCTGGTGCCCCGTGTGCTGGGCTGCAGGCCCAATTTCTTAACACAGGGCAGATTAACTGGGCCAACCACCCCTGTGCTCAGTGGGCAAAGCTGATCACTTTCCTGTCCTCGTGGGGCCAGCGGGAGGCACTGACTGAAGACAAAGTACTGTGGGTTACACTTCAGAGGGGTGTGCTGCAGGAGGACGGTGCCAGCTGGTTTTACTGATTGCAGCCCCATCCACTTCTTCTTCCATCTTCCTGGCTTCCTCCAATTCTCCTGGATTTAACACCAATTAAACTCAACTTCAGCCCCTTACCTAGATTTCTCAAGAATTTGATCTGGCTATAAATAGGAGGAGGAAAAAAATAAATAAGAAAACCTTTTTGCTGTGCTCAAAGACTCTGCATAACCATCCTGCTTTTAAAAAACAGAGTATAGCACCAGAACACTACATCTTATTCCCTTTCATTTCCTTTTATAATAGTTGAAAATAACATGAGGTGCTTTGGCTGAAAGTCAAGCTTGTTCTAGACCCGTGACTACCCTATAAAGCCACAATTACACGAAGGCTCTGCAGAGCTCCACCTTCTCACCCTACGACACAAACCCCAGTTCCTAGCTAGAGACCTGGGCCAGGATGCATTTCTTGGTCAGCCTGCTCTCTTACCTTCTTCTAAGCAGAAGCAGAAAATCTGGAAATGAGTTTTCTAAAATAAAGCAAGGCACGTTCAGGAGATGGTTAAAATGGCAATAATTTCATACTAATTATTTTTCTAGATCATTTGAGGTACTGGAGAAGACTCATGAGAGTCCTTTGGACAACAAGGATTTTGGCCAACTGATGGGAAGAACTGACTCATTGGAAAAGACCCTGATGCTGGGAAAGATTGAGGGCAGGAGGAGAAGGGAGTGACAGAGGATGAGATGCTTGGACGGCATCACCGACTCAGTGGACATGAATTTGAGCAGACTCTGGGAGATAGTGAAGGACAGGGAAGCCTGGCATGCTGCCTTGCATGGGGTAACAGAGTCAGACACAACTGAGTGACGGAACAACAGCAACAAATGAGGATTAAAGTCATGGACATTGGATGCTCAGTGTATGGGACCATTGAATAAATTCACTCTGTTACTGTTGAATCACTGTGATTACTGCAAATGTAGAAACTGCCTGGAATTCCCCTTTCAAAAAAAATTTTTTTTTTTAGGACTTCGATGTTGGGCCTGTGGTTAAGCATCCACCTGCCAATGCAGGGGAGACAGGTTCTGTCCTTGGTCCAGGGATATCCCACCTGCCATGGGGCAACTACGCCGGTGTGCCATAACTACTGAAGCCCACACGCTCTGCAGCCCATGCTCCAGAACAAGAGAATCCACATCAATGAGAAGCCCGTGCATTGTATCTAGAAAAAGCCTGAGCATAGCAATAAGATCCAGTGCAGCCAAAAATAAATAAATACGTGAAAAAATAACAAGAAATTAGTTCATGTCTTAAAAAAAATAGCATTGTTCAAGGTAATGCTTGCTTGCAAGCATTTGGTTTGTTGGGAGAAATAATTACATTAAAGTAAATTTTATCATATTAAAAAGGCCTCTCTTATAAACAGGGTCAAACGTTGTATATTTTAAAATAATATTTATTATATGTTTTGTTAGACATATTTGCTGCAGAAGATTAAAATGATACATATATATAGAAACCTCACTGTTTTTCCATCATCTAGACATAGCACTCTCAGCACATTCAGTTCAGTTCAGTTCAGTCGCTCAGTCGTGTCCTACTCTTTGCAACCCCATGAATCGCAGCACGCCAGGCCTACCTGTCCATCACCAACTCTCCGAGTTCAACCAAACTCATGTCCATTGAGTCCGTGATGCCATCCAGCCATCTCATCCTCTGTCGTCCCCTTCTCCTCCTGCCCCCCATCCCTCCCAGCATCAGGGTCTTTTCCAATGAGTCAACTCTTCGCATCAGATGGCCAAAGTATTGGAGTTTCAGCTTCAACATCAGTCCCTCCAATGAACACCCAGGACTGATCTCCTTTAGGATGGACTGGTTGAATCTCCTTGCAGCCCAAGGGACTCTCAAGAGTCTTCTCCAACACCACAGTTCAAAAGCATCAATTCTTCCGTGCTCAGCTTTCTTCACAGTCCAACTCTCACATCCATACATGACCACTGGAAAAACCATAGCCTTGACTAGATGGACCTTTGTTGGCAAAGTAATGTCTCTGCTTTTGAATATGCTATCTAGGTTGGTCATAACTTTCCTTCCAAGGAGTAAGCGTCTTTTAATTTCATGGCTTCAATCACCATCTGTAGTGATTTTGGAGCCCCCCAAAATAAAGTCTGACACTGTTTCCACTGTTGCCCCATCTATTTCCCATGAAGTGATGGGACCAGATGCCATGATCTTATTTTTCTGAATGTTGAGCTTTAAGCCAACTTTTGCACTCTCCTCTTTCACTTATATCAACAGGCTTTTTAGTTCCTCTTCACTTTCTGCCATAAGGGTGGTGTCATCTATATATCTGGAGTTATTGATATTTCTCCCGGCAATCTTGATTCCAGCTTGTGCTTCTTCCAGCCCAGCTTTTCTCATGATGTACTCTGCATAGAAGTTAAATAAGCAGGGTGACAATATACAGCCTTGATATATTCCTTTTCCTATTTGGAACCAGTCTGTTGTTCCATGTCCAGCTGTAACTGTTGCTTCCTGACCTGCATATAGGTTTCTCAAGAGGCAGGTCAGGTGGTCTGGTATTCCCATCTCTTTCAGTATTTTCCACAGTTTATCGTGGTCCACACAGTCAAAGGCTTTGGCATAGTCAATGAAGCAGAAATAGATGTTTTTCTGGAACTCTCTTGCTTTTTTGATGATCCAGTGGAGGTTGACAATTTGATCTCTGGTTCCTTTGACTTTTCTAAAACCAGCTTGAACATCTGGAAGTTCACATTTCATGTACTGCTGAAGCCTGGCTTGGAGAATTTTGAGCATTTCTTTACTAGCGTGTGAGATGAATGCAATTGTGTGGTAGTTTGAGCATTCTTTGCCATTGCCTTTCTTTGGGATTGGAATGAAAACTGACCTTTTCCAGTCCTGTGGCCACTGCTGAGTTTTCCAAATTTGTTGGCATATTGACTGCAGCACTTTCACAGCATCATCTTTCAGGATTTGAAAGACCTCAACTGGAATTCCATCACCTCCACTAGCTTTGTTCGTAGTGATGCTTTCTAACGCCCACTTGACTTCACATTCCAGGATGTCTGGCTCTAGTGAGTGATCACACCATCGTGATTATCTGAATCGTGAAGCTCTTTTTTGTACTAGTGTGTATTCTTGCCACCTCTTCTTAATATCTTCTGCTTCTCTTAGGTCCATACCATTTCTGTCCTTTATCGAGCCCATCTTTGCATGAAATCTTCCCTTGGTATCTCTAATTTTCTTGAAGAGACCTCTAGTCTTTCCCATTTTATTGTTTTCCTCTATTTCTTTACATTGATCGCTGAGGAAGGATTTCTTATCTCTCCTTGCTATTCTTTGGAACTCTGCATTCAGATGCTTATATCTTTCCTTGCAGATGGTGATTGCAGGCATGAAATTAAAAGATGCTTACTCCTTGGAAGGAAAGTTATGACCAACCTAGACAGCATATTAAAAATCAGAGACATTAGTTTGTCAAATGGAAACCTGTCTAGTTTTTTGTTGATGATGGAATTCCAGTTGAGCTATTTCAAATCTTGAAATATGATGCTGTGAAAGTGCTGCACTCAATATGCCAGCAAATTTGGAAAACTCAGCAGTGACCACAGGACCGGAAAAGGTCAGTTTTCATTCCAATCCCAAATTATGTCTAGTCAAGGCTTGGTTTTTCTAGTAGTCATGTATGGATGTAAGAGTCGGACTATAAAAAAAAGCTGAGCACAAAATTGATGCTTTTGAACTGTGGAGTTGGAGAAGACTCTTGAGTGTCCCTTGAACTGCAAGAGAGCCAACCAGTCCATCCTAAAGGAAATCAGTCCTGGGTGTTCATTGGAAGGACTGATGTTGAAGCTGAAACTCCAATATTTTGGCCATGTGATGCGAAGAGCTGACTCATTTGAAAAGACCCTGATGTTGGGAAAGATTGAAGGCAGGAGGAAAAGGGGGCGACAGGATGAGATGGTTAGATGGCATCACCAACTCAATGGACATGAGTTTGGGTAAACTCCAGGAATTAGTGAGGGACAGGGAGGTCTGGCGTGCTGTGGTTCATGGGGTTGCAAAGAGTCAGACACGACTGAGCCACTGAACTGAACTGAATAGATACACAGATGTAGAGGAAGGACTTGTGAACTCAGCTGGAGAAGGAGAGGGTGGGAAGAATTGAGAGAGTGGCATTGAAACATAGCCACTACCATATGCAAAATAGCTAGCTAGTGGGAAGTTGCTATATAATATAGGGAGCCCAGCATGGAGCACTGTGACGACTTAGAGGGTGGGATAGCGGGAAGTGGGAGGCAGGCTCACCCAGAGTGGATAATATACTTATGGCTTATTTGTGTTGTTGTATGAGGAAAACCAACCAAACATTGTAAAGCAATGATTCTTCGATTAAAAATAAATAAATACCGTCTGAAAACTATCATTCAACACATCTGTACTGTCATCTAAAGCTATATGGGATCATCTTCTATTCCTAGTTATTTTTCCACTATAAGTGCTTCGAAATCTCATTAAAGGTTTTGAAAATATGATTTTAATAGCCACAAAGTATTGTTTAAAATATCATACATAAATAATGAAATTTCAGTCTCAACATAGAAACATAATACCAAAAAAGGTTTCCATTTTAAACTAAAGCTTGCCTTTTAATTCAGCTTAATGAGAATTCCTCTGAAGATCTAAAATTCTTAGGAAAAGTAAATTATGTGGAGTCCTTCTTGCTTTCATCTGTTATGCCTTATTGTCATTTATTTCTAAGGACTCTTGGACTTTTGACATTTTTGCCTTTGACTGTAATTTTTGACTGAGATAAAATCTTAAATTTAGGTGTGAAGAATGTCAAGAAGCAGTCTTGTAAGTGTGAATCACTCAGTCATGTCCAGTTATTTGTGACCCATGGACTGTAGCCCACCAGGTCCTCTGTCCAGAGAATTTTCCAGGCAAGAATATTGGAGTGGGTAGCCATTCCTTTCTTGAGGGGATCTTCCTGGCCTAGGGGTCAAACCCAGGTGTCCTGGATTGCAGGCAGATTCTTTACCATATGAACCAACAGAGAACCCTGACCCTGGTGGACATGGATGTAAAAATCCTCAAAAGAATATTAGCAAACCAAATTGATGAATACATTAAAGAATCATACACTATGATAAAATGTAAATCATGCCTTCAAGCATGATTTATTATCCGCACATCAATCACTGTGATATACAATATGAGCAAAATTAAGAATAAAATCACATGATCTTCTCAATAATTGCAGCAAAAGCTTTCGACAAAGGGTAACATTAATTTTGATACAATCTCTCAGTACAGTGGTTATACATGGAACATGCCAAAGGGTATATAAGACAAGCCCACAGCTAACATCCAACTTAGTGGCAAAGAGGTGAAAAGTGACAGTGAAGTCTGTCGGTTGTGCCCGACTCTTGGCGACCCCCCTACCAGGGATTTTCCAGGCAAGAGTACTGGAGTGGGTTGCCATTTCCTTCTCCAGGGGATCTTCCCAGCCCAGGGGTCGAACCTGCGTCTCCCACATTGTAGGCAGACGCTTTACCATCGGAGCCAACGGGGATTTTCCTAAAAGATCAGGAAAGAACAAGGATGTCCACTCTCAACAGTCTTGTTCAACATAGTAGTGGAAGTGTCCTACCCTGAGTAACTAGGCAAGAAAAGGAAATTAAAGGCATCAGATTAAAGGAACAGATGAAGTTACACTGTCATATTCGATTATGACAGGATTTATATGAAACCATAAAAACTCCACCAGTAACAACCATTAAAACTAATAAACTCAGCAATATAGCAAGATATGAACCATCAGAGAGAGAACAAAACAGTCCCATATACAAATGCACCCCCCCAAAAAAATACTGAAATAAATTTAACCGAGGGGCAGAAACACATGTACAGTCATGGGCTCCAAGACATAGAGTCTGGGTTCAAATCCCAGCTCATCTGCTGACCTGCAGTGTGACCCCGGGCAAATCACACAATGATCTGAGTCTCAACATGTTCAACTGTAAAACGGACACAAACCCAGTATCTCCTCCCAGGGCTGTGAAACTCCAAGGAAATGCTTATTTAGGCCCAGGGGTTGGAGTGTCTCCAGGAGCCTCTCCTTGTATGAAACTCCTCTAGAACTGGGCTCTCCTGATCCTGTGGGTGAGGGTCAAGGTAGAGCCTGGGAACCAAATGGGACTGGACAAGGACGAGGACAAAAAAATACTAGTTCTGTGTCGATGAGAGAAGCCACCTCCTTTCCAGATCTCAGAGTGGGGCCTGCACCGAGGGCCCGGGGGATGCACAATCAGAAGTGATAACTCCGAACCCCCCACAGAAGGGATGGAGCCTTCGGGCAAGAACCTTCTCTCTGGTCCAGGCTCCAGTGTGATGTGGTGCTGCTCCCTGAGTTCTCCATGTCTCCACCAGGCAAAAAGCTCTCAGGAGCTGGAGGTCTATTAAACCACAGGTGCCTGAGAGTCAGAATGACACAAGGACTAACAACATTGAAAATTAGCTATATTAAAAAAAAATGACAGAAGTACAGATGAGGCAGGGGATGAGAAGCAGAAGGATTGACTACCTCTCAAGCTGTTAGCAGAAATATCTCCACACTATCTCAGCAGAGCCCACAGGAGGAAAATATAATGGAAAAGCAGGCTATGGGTATATCTCTACATTGCTGGACTCAGAGACCCAAGTCCCAATCCACCAACATTGTTCTGCGTATCCAGACACGGAGAGGAAGAAACACAGACCTTGCCTTAGGAAGTCTCAGCCAGACTTAATATTGGGGTGCTGAGCATGGTCACATGGTCACTATGGACTCAGACCCTCCTCCATGCTCACATCCTCTGTTCTCACAGAAACATACACGGTTCACTACAGAGAACCCTCTGAGGGTACTTGTGTATACTAGAGACTGGCAATGGTGAAATGCAAAGAGAAGACACAGAAATGGAAACATGCCTCTGGGGTGCTCTACGAATTAAGAAATTCTGAAGTTCTTGATACTTGGCATTTTTAAAAAAGCTTCTTAATATGTAAACCCAGAAAGGACAGTTCCAGGAGAAAGGACAAAGGAATCGTCCCTTTGGGAAAATTTGGTATCCATATGGAAAAGTAAGTTGGATCCCTACCTCACAAAACACCACCAAACCAATTAGACACACACTGAGAACCAACATGGCATCTGGCCCATCACTTCATGGGAAATAGATGGGGAAACAGTGTCACACTTTATTTTTTGGGGCTCCAAAATCACTGCAGGTGGTGATTGCAGCCATGAAATTAAAAGATGCTTACTCCTTGGAAGGAAAGTTATGACCAACCTAGATAGCATATTCAAAAGCAGAGACATTACTTTGCGGACAAAGGTCCATCTAGTCAAGGCTATGGTTTTTCCAGTGGTCATGTATGGATGTGAGAGTTGGACTGTGAAGAAAGCTGAGCACCGAAGAATTGAAGCTTTTGAACTGTGGTGTTGGAGAAGACTCTTGAGAGTCCCTTGGACTGCAAGGAGATCCAACCAGTCCATTCTAAAGGAGATCAGCCCTGGTCTTTCTTTGGAAGGAATGATGCTAAAGCTGAAACTCCAGTACTTTGGCCACCTCATGCGAAGATTTGACTCATTGGAAAAACCCTGATGCTGGGAGGGATTGGGGCCAGGAAGAGAATGGAACGACGGAGGATGAGATGGCTGGATGGCATCACCAACTCGATGGATGTGAGTTTGAGTGAATTCCAGGAGATAGTGATGGACAGGGAGGCCTGGCGTGCTGCGATTCATGGGGTCGCAAAGCGTCGGCCACGACTGGGCGACTGAACTGAACGGAACTGAAGAACCAACAATTGAAATAAAAACTTTACAAAATTTCGAACAATTTTTGATGAAGGAATATCTTTTCTTTAAGTTGAGGTATTGTTGATTTACAATAATTTGTTTAAGGTGTACAGCAAAGTGATTCACTGATTTCGCCTCTCAGGTGCTTCCTTGGACAAAACTCATTCCCTTTGGGAGGCCCGTGTGCCACGCCCTCAACTCAGAACAGCTAAGAATCCTGAATACGCAAAGCAGCATGTGGTGGTGCTTGTGGGGGTTTTTAGACTGAATAAATTATTCTAACATGATACAAGAAACAAGCCCAGAGGTTAGGAGAGGATCTCCAAACCTATCTTCAAACAGGAGGCCCGGCTCCCTTGAATGTGGGTGAAACAGCGCTTGGGAAGGGAAGAGGTGTGTCATGAATATTGTGCCTGCAGAGGACAAAGTGATGAGTAGAGAGGATGCGGGGCATGTCCCAGGACACTGAGCACAAAGACACAGTGACTGGACTCTCAGCCCTCCTCTCGGGGTATCGCACTGTCTCCACCTCGGATAAGGGAAAAGCAGCTCACACGTGTCCTGGAGAGTATGGTCATATGACCTGGACCTGGCCAATCGGTGTGTTCTACCTCCCCCCCCCCCCCCCCCCGGCCACCGTGATTGGCTCAGGACTGGTGCAATGACCAATCGGGGCCCAGGGCCAGGCCTCACGCAAGAATCAAGGGAAGAGGAGCTGGCCTTCTGCCAGAAGGGGTGGGGCTGGGTGAGGTCAGGCTACAGCAGTGGGAGGGGCATGAGGTCAGCCTGGGGTGGTTGGCGGCCTTCCTGAGCCCATCAGGGCAGAGCTGCTGGCCTGAGAATGAGGCCGCTGCTGAGCCCAGGGGTTGAGAGTGCCGGTTCCTGCTGTGGTCCCAGAGCTCCACCTGAAAGGCGAAGGAAGCCGTCTGCCTGTGAGTCCTCTCCTGCTTGTCTGAACCACGCTGACATGAGACATGTAGGGACCCTCCCTCAGTTTGCAACATGTTACATCCATTGATGTCCTTTCAGTGCCTCGCTTGAAACTCAGTTCATGAGCTCCTTTGTCTGCATCGCGGCCCACCTGGCTGCCACGGGAGGGATACAGCTGACAATGAATCCAAAGCTCATATCTCACAGCCGGGAATCTGTGTATAAAGGACCTGATTATTCACGCTGTAGAGGCAGTAGTAGGTTCCAGGGATCCGTAACCAGGGCTTGGGTCAAAGTGACTCCACAGCTGTTTTAATGCCTAGGGAGGGTTCTGGCTATAGTGGGGGTGTGGTGAATCTCCTGAGGTTCTGAAGGCCCCCTGTGTGCAGGTTCATGGTGCAGAGAGAAGAGAAGGCGGAGTCCTTCCCTGGAGGTGGTCACAGCTCATGGACGAGCCAGACAGGCAGGCAGGGCATGATAGCACCTGAGCTGCCTTCATGAGTGAATGGTGTGGGGGCAGAGGAAGAGCATCAGGTCTGCTCCCTTATGTGGTGCCCAGGGCAGGTTGTCACCAGAGTAAACACTTACTATGGTGATGACCATCACTCCTGTCTGCAAAGGGTTTACACTGTGCGTGTCTACATCTGAGCAGTCAGGCCGTTTCTAAACTACACTGGCCATGGGCATTGCCTTTCCTTAGAACTTGATATGTTTCATCTCTTCCTTACTGAACATTCATTGCCAAGAGGGTTTTTGGGCCACAAGGATATTGGGTTGTTCTCTAGCTTTGTCTCATGAGGAATGCTTTTCCAGTTGTTGGTGTGGTTTGTTTTTCCAGCTCTCTTTCCTGGCTTATTTTGTGAATTTGTTTCTGCCAGAGGAAGAGCTTCGGATCTGCCTTCTGGCTGAGATGTGACGCTTACAACAGCAGCACTGACCTGGATATCATGACCATATTTGCCAAAAGGGCTTTGTTTTGCAGAAGACATCTTGAAAGTACCTACACTGTCCTTTCAGATACCCAAAGGCTATTTGAAATGAAATAAAAAACAAGAACTCTCAAGTTTAGTCTTATAATATGTGGGGAGTCAGAAAAATCACCCGGAGAAGGGAAACACTACCCACTCCAGTATTCTGGCCTAGAGAATTCCTTGGAGTGTATAGTCCATGGGGTCGCAAAGCATCAGACAAAATAGGATGACTGAACACCAACAACCATGAAGTTTCACCATTTGTCAAACAGAGATACCAACAGTATTTGCACGACTGTGTGCATGTTCAGTTGCTCATTCGTGTCCAACTCTTTGCAGCCCTGTGGACTGTAGCACCCAAGATCCTCTATCCATGGAATTTTTCAGGCAAGAATACTGAAATGGGTTGCCATTTCCTCCTCCAGGGGATCTTCCCCACCCAGGGATTGAACCCAGGTCTCCTGCGTTTCCTGCATTGGCTGGCGGGTTCTTTTCTGCTGAACCACCTGGGAAACAAGTCAGTACATCACTGGGTTATCCTAAAGTACTTAACTTAGAGTCTGGCACTCGGGTCATTCTCACTGGTGATGTGAATATTCAGTCATATCATTATTGTTTATATGATAATGCAATGGCCATGCTCACAAAGGAGAAAGAATAGCCTTTCCAAGTCCATTTAAATCCTTCACCACACATACCTTCTTTAAAACTTCTGACTTTGAAATAAACGTCAAGCATAAAGACATTGGTTATGGCTACCAGGAAAGATCGAGTTGTACTAATCAGTGACGAGGCTTCTTCCTGTTCCAACATGCATGCGTTGTTTCCCCAGCACCACCCAGCTCTTCTGTGACAGCAGCTGGGGGTCCTGCAACTTAACTCAGTGTGGACACTGCCTATCTGGGGCTAGTTCCAGACCCCACAGGTTAAAGGCCCAGCCCTACAAGACCCTCCCCCGACTCCCACCATCATTTGCAAACCCAGATTGTCACCTGCACTCTGACCCACCGGCTACCCATTCAGAGGTTTTAATGACTTTGGGTTCTATTAATTTGTCGAGTGGTCACAGAACTCAGAGAAACATGTTGCCTAGTAGATCACAGCCTTATTGTAAAAGGTAATAAACTCAGGAACAGCAGATAGAGGGGATACACAGGACAAGGTGTGTGTGTGGGAGGCACGGAACTTCACACTCTCCGAGCCTCACTTTCCCCAAATTTTGCATGTGTTCATCAACCCAGAAGCTGCCCAGACTCTGTTTGGGGGTTTTTATGGAGGAGTCATCACACAAGCACAATTGATTAAATCACTGGCTGTTGGTGATTGCTTCAAGCAGAAGCCCTTCTGGCTTTCCCAGGCATGGTGGGCGGGGGCAGGGGAGGGACTGAAAGTTCCAATCCTCTAACCATGTGCTTACTTACCCTGGCAAGCAGCACCCCTCTTTGGAAAGGAGGCCCTCTTCGAAAAGTCACCTCATTCACCTAACAAGAGACACCTTGTCTGCTCTCCCCACTTAGGTAATTCCCAGAGTTTTAGGAGCTCTGTGCCAGGACCGGGGGACAAAGGCCAAAAATGTATTTCTTATTATTAATACAAATCACAAGGTCACAGTGACCCCAAATTTCAGTGATGATTTGGTTCTGTAGCCTTAAAAGTTTTTCAGCGGTTGATTGGACCTTTTTTAAAAAAACTTTGGGGCACATCTCAAGGCATGCGGTGATCTTAGTTCCCCAGCCAGGGATTGTACCCACACTCCCTGCATTGGAAGGCAGAGTGTTAACCGCTGGACCACCAAGGAAGTCCCTGATTGGGCCCTTTTTAGG
The DNA here is from genome assembly GCF_003369695.1 of Bos indicus x Bos taurus. NCBI lineage: Eukaryota > Metazoa > Chordata > Mammalia > Artiodactyla > Bovidae > Bos > Bos indicus x Bos taurus. Next base: position 27,692 of record NW_020867679.1, read on the forward strand.
TGAAACTGTTATCGTGGCATAAACTAAATGGTTTAAGATTTCAAAAAGCTGGAGCTGAGCATGAGCCATCTTCCTGTGGTGTCTTCAGATCATTACCGATTTTTCCATGGCCCCTGCAACCCCTAGCTTTCCCCTGAGATGAGTCAGGCCCCAGGAAGCCTGTTGCCTGCCCCTGCTGGAGACCAGAGTCTCTTCAGGGGCCGGCTGGACACAGGCAGCGTGCACGGTGTGTGCGGGTCCACACCAGCCCGATTAGCAGAGAGATGTCCAGGATGACTCATTCCCGGGTGTGCTCTGATTCCAAGAAGTGAGAGGGTTTGGGGAACAAGATAGCCTCGGAGAGAGCCCAGCCACACGACCTTGCCCACTGTGAGACAAACTTGGGGCTTATGCGTGCTTCCCCAGGGAGAAAGAAATTCACGGATTCCACTGGATCCTCAAACAATGACCCCCAAAAGATGAAGAGTCTTAAAGTGGGATTTCTCAGCCTTGGTGTTGTTGGCATTTAAGATCTTGCAGCATTCATAAATGCAACTGAAAATGTCCCCAGATGTCACCAGTGTCCCCTGGGCCCAAACATGAGGGCCAGCTGGACAGGCCGGACCAGGAGCAGGGATGAATGAAATGAAAGTTTCTCAGTTGTGTCTAACTCTTGGCACTCCATGGGCTACACACAGTCAATGGAATTCTCCAGGCCAGAATACTGGAGTGGGTAGTCTTTCCCTTCACCAGGGGATCTTCCCAACGCAGGGATCGTACCCAGGTCTCCTGCACTGCAGGCAGATTCTTTACCCGCTAGCCCCAAGGGAGGCCCAAGGGAAGCCCAGGAGCAGGGGTAGGGGGATGCAAAAGGACAGTGAAGCAGGAGGAATGGGGGCAGATAAGCAAGTCTGCCCTCCTGAAATGTCTGCTGGCCCGGTCGTCTGCAGTTCTGACTGGGCAGGGTGTGGAGGTCACAGAGGCTCACAGGTGTGTGACCCCCTTTGCTCCCCCTGGGCCAGCAGGTGTGTGAGGCTGAGCCGCTCTGAGGCAACATGGACTTCGAGCCCCACACAGATGGGGCCCCTGTGTGCAGCGTGAGCCTTTTTCCCAAGTCAGGAGGTTTATTGTTGAGAAGACATCCCATGATGACCGGGGGAAGACTGGCCTGGATGAGGTAGTGGTCAATTGGTGGATCTTAGGGACACAGAACATTGAGTGTCCCAGGTGGGGCTTCTGATACCGACGACCACAAAGTGGGGTGGCAGGAAGGCTTAAAACAATGCTAATTGATTCTCTCCCAGTTCTGGGGGCCAGAAGTCTAAAGTCAAGGGTCAGCAGGACTGGGCCCCCTGACCTGGGCTCTGGAGGAGCATCACTCCCAGCTCTTCCAGTTTCTGGGGCTCCAGGTGTTCCTGGGTTTTTGGCCACATCCCCCCGCCCTCCGCTTCCTCCTCACACGGCCTCCTTCTCTCTGTGTGTCTCTCCTCTTCTTATAAAGACACCCATCATCCTGCATAAGGCCCACCTAATCCACTGTAACCTTATCTAACTTGATTTCATCGGCAAAGACCCCATTTCCAAAAAAAGGCCCCCTGGCAAATATGGGGAGTTGGGATGTGGGTGTCTCTTTTGGAGGGCATCATTCACCCAGCCACAAAGCCGAGCCTTTACACACGAGTGGTTATCCCAGAAATGGGGGGAGCTCACACGGGACCCCTCGAGTACAGCCATGAGTGGGGGAGGCTCGGTGTGTGGTTGGAGGGCTGAGAAGGGCAGGTGGTCTGGCGGGGACCAAGCCTTGGCCTGGCTGCCTCGGTGTAGGGTCCCAGGGTGTGCACGGAAGCCCCCGAGGTCATCAAGATGCAGGTTCTGACTTTTAGCAGGTCTAGGAGTGCCCCACAGTGCGCTTCTCACCTGCTCCCAGGGTGTATAAACTGATGACCCTGGTCCATGCTTAGAGGTGCGAGGAGCGTGCAGGCCTGTTTCCCAGGAGCTGTCAGAAACTTCCCAAGGAAGGCCCCCCCGTACAGTGTCCACGCAAGTCCCCGATCCCCTGTCCAGTGCCCCAGAGGTACCCCAGACAGAGACCTGTACACAACACTGGGTGCCCGGGCCAGGAACCCAGTGGAGGGGGAAGTGGTGGGTCTGGAAGAAACGTGCTCATAACTTTGCGTATAGGACAGATGGAGGCTGAGCCTGGCCGACTGGCTGTGACCACAGGTGATCCACTTGCCCCCCACCCTCTGCCAGGCACCGTGGGCCCAGAGGAACTCAGCTTAAAAATTGCTTCCCCAGCCACCCACAAGAGGGGCCCTCGTTGTCAAATTAGGATCTGACACCTTGATCCAGAAGACGGCCCCCGAAGTCAGTTTCACACATGAAGGTCCAGGAGGGGTGTCATGTCAGAGACCCCTTGGACAGTAGACAGGATGGAAATGGTGGGGAAAGGTCCTGGAGGCAGGAGGCCCAGCATGTCAGAGACCCCTTGGACAGCAGACAGGATGGAAATGGTGGGGAAAGGTCCTGGAGGCAGGAGGCCCAGGCCTGCCTTCTGCAGAAGCGCCTCTTCCGCCCAGCCCCGACTGCTCTGTCCCTCCGATGGCGGTGGGGTTAGCAGCCAGGGTTCCCAGGAAACGGACAAGAGCAGCTTGTGGCCAACGTGTTTCCTTGTAACTGAAACCCATCAGCATTTTTCAAGCGTGAACTCAAAGCCAGGGCATTATTTATGTTCACTGGTAATTGCCGAAAAGGCCACACAGGAAACTCCCGGCTGTGTACTGGGGGTGACCGAGGCCTGCACCTCCCTGATGTTGAACTTGACTCCGGATTTGGCAGAATTGTTAAGGCCACAGACACGTGAACCCTACAAGGTCAGTTTGCTTTCAAGCTGCCGTTCAGGGCTTGCCACCGCACCCCAGGGCTGGCAGGCTGTAGTTTCTCCTCATTCCTCCCCGGAGCTGGTGTGGGCCGTGGCGGTATCTGTTTCCCATCTTCGTGGATATTGTTTTTTAAAAGCAAGCGAGCAACTGCCTGCTGGAGGATGGGAGCTGCCTCCACACCAGACTCCAGGATGGCTGGTCAGGCGGTGAGGGTACCTGAGCTCCCAAGGAGACTCAGACCCCGCACGGCCCCTCTGAGGCCACGTGTGTGGGTCCAGACCCAGCCTGGCCACTTCCTGGGGGCTGAGCAGCCTCAGGCAAGTGGCTTCCCCACTTGAGACCTTGGTTTTTCCATCTTAGAATGGAGGGGCGTTCATCCCCTGGGGCGTGGGGAGGGTTGCCATGGACATGGGACAGGGGAGAGGGGGATGTTTCTTGCAGTTTCCAGCTGAGGCCTTGTGGGCATGAGCTGGTGTCTGAGCCAGTTCCTAGACATGGCTGTGTGGTGATGAGCATGGAGTTGGGGGCAGGGGTCCCTCCTCATAGCCTGGACATTGGGGTGGGGGTTCTCGACTTGGAGGCACCTCAAGTCTAATTTCAACAACTCTGTATGTAAGGATAATTCAGCAACAGATGTTCTCGGGGACTTGTCAGCCTGGATGCAAAGCCCCATCCCCACCCCACCTTCTGTGGGCATCCTGACCTGGCTTGTGGTACAGGGGTCAGATCCCTTTACTGAGGGAAGGAACTGAGGCTCTGAGAGGTGGGGCAAGGAGATCAAGGCCACTGGGCCCGATGGGTAGAGCCAGCACTTGAACCTGGGTGCTGGGTCCTCATGTCAAGACTCTTCGTCCTAAACAATGAGAACTGGACTATAGAGAGGGCTGAGTACCAAATAATTGATGCTTTTGAACTTTGGAGTTGGAGAAGACTCTTGAGAGTCCCTTGGACTGCAAGGACATCAAACCACTCAATCCTAAAGGAAATCAACCCTGAATATTCATTGGAAGGACTGATGCTGAACCTGAAGCTCCAATACTTTGAACCAACTGGTGTGAAGAGCTGACTCATTGGAAGACCCTGATGCTGGGAAAGATTGAGGGCAGGAGGAAAAGGGGGTGTCAGAGGATGAGATGGTTGGATGGCATCACTGAGTCCATGGACATGAGTTTGAGTGAGCTCTGGGAGGTGGTGAAGTACAGGGAAGCCTGGTGTGTTGCAGTCCATGGGGTCTCCAAGAGTTGGATGTGACTTAGTGACTGAACAACAATAAAATGTGGTCTTCAGCCCCCATCTCACTCCTACCCCCAGGCTTAATGCCTATGCCATGAGCCTCTCCTACAGTGAGGCTTCAGGGGCCATTGTCTAGTCCCGAAGCTATTCATATCTCTATTCATAATTCCACCATTACACATTCATTTCTTTGGCCATAACGTTTTTATATCTCTTGAGTCTTAAGTGCTGAGGCTTTTATACACCCCACCTGGCTTCCTTTGGGCCTCTCTTGGTTTTGTGGAAGCGTACTTGTTATAAACTGGAGAAGGAAATGGCAAAGTTATAAAGTGAATTCTGGACATGTTATAAGAGTCTTGTCTTTAAAGTTCCCAAGGACGGCTCTTCCCGGTCCCAGGTAGTCGGGCTGACATCTGTGCCCCTCTGGTTGCGGTTCTGACATCCTCCCATGTCTCTAGGCCGGTTGTGTGCCAGAGTCAGCTCTTTCTGGCTCATCAGGAATTCTGCCAGCTGGGTGTTAACCCTTTGGTACATGAAACAGGCCACGCGGGAGTATTTACACCACGGAAATTGGCAAATGACGCAGCTACAGATCAGAGTTGGTTTTCCTTCCTGGAGAGCAGGGGGTTGGGCAGGGGGCTGCATAGGTTATCAGCATGCCCCTGCTGTGTGGCCACGTGTCTCCTTTTCCTGAAGAGATCAAGTGTCTTCAAACGTGTCTGTTGTATTTTCGCTTCTCGTTATGACACTTTTTTATTTCTGCCCATTCTGTTTGGTTCTCTTCCAAGTTGGCTGTGTCATTTTCTTTAATGGTTTCCTGTCCTGTGCAGGACCTTTCTATCTTGAGGTTTATTTCTCTAAATGAGGTGAGCTTAGCTGATTGATTAGATTTATTATCCATCAAATCCTCTCAGAATCTCAAAGCTGAGGGGGTCACTTCTGCTGGTTCTCCTCCAGCTGTCTTTCATCCTGGTGTGCCTGGTGTTCTTCCACAATGGTCGCCACCCTTCCATAACCCGTGGGGTAGTTCCCAAGCCTGGGAAGAAGGTGTCCTTATCCAGAAAGACTTGGCACTTGCATTGTCCACTCATCTGAGGGTGTTATGGATAGGATCACCTTGAACCAAGGTCACAGGCTGACATGCCTGGACCCATGGGGTCCTCACCCGCTCCTTCTCCTGCTCAGCACCAGAACCACCTTCCTTGTAATTCCCGCGGCTGGAGAAGGGAGGTGGTTTCTGGGTCACCTGAAAGTGTCGTCTCCTGGGAGTCCAGCTCCATGGGGAGGGAGGGGTCTTCTGTTAGAGTTCTCCTCTTGGGCAGTTGCTCCTCTGGGTCTTCTCAGGTCTTCAGCAACTTGAAGGCGTGACACTTTTTTGTTGTTGTTTTCCATGAGAGTGTGGATCTGAGTAACCTACCCACCAATCATCAAAGCAGTACTGTGAATGAATACATGTCTTTTATTCCTTCAACAAGCCAGGCCTTGGGAGCCAGACCCTATGCCAAAGCTGAGGGGTAAATCCGCCCCAGCCAGTCCTGCAGCCCCAGCTCCCTCAGAGACCGAGTTCTGGGTCCTGGCTCACTGGAGACAGTTGAGGGTACCATGTCCAGGATGTGTAGAAGGCATGCTTATGCCAGCGCCCCATGTGACTGCTCCTCCTGGGCGGTGCAGATGTGGTCATCAGAAACCATGGTGCAGAAATGCCTCCCTGCAGACCCTTGCCCAGGGACTGAGCACTTTTCTGTCCCCTTCGGGAGCCGTCCAGGTGGAGGGCAGACGTGAGGAAGTCAGGGTCAGCCCCCAGTGGCAGTCCCAGCCTGCCCCCTCGTCCGTGAGTATTAAAATGAACCCGAGGATGCTGCCAGAGTTTGGGGAAGGACTGCAGGAGCATCGTCAGCCAGCACACAGTAGGAGCTCAGCAGGACTGTCCCCCCAGCCCCCTGGATCACTCAGCAAATATCAACCAAGGCTCCCGTGAGATGTTCAAGTGACCCAGAAAGGGCCCCTGTCTTCCAACTCCGGGAACTGGAAAGAGGGTGGTCCTGGAGCCGATCAGGAGAAGGAGGGGGTGAGGCCCACCCCGTGCCAGACGCTCTCCCTCTTGGGGGACCCGTCGGTCACCTAAGCAGACAGACCCAGCCTGGAACCAGCATTCCAGCTCACACCCATGCGGGACCCCGGTGCCAACAGGAAGAGCAGGCAGGACCCAGGGCTGCCAAGAATGCACCCGGTCATTAGGGACTGACCAGGCATCACGTGCCTTGAACACATTTGTGGAGAACACGACCTCTCCCACAGAGCAGCCCTGGCATCAGAGACCCTCCGAGTGGTGGTATTATCCTTGGAGCTGAGGAAGCCAAGGGCATAGCGGGGAAGTTGACCAGGTCCCTGTGGTGGTCAGAAGTCCAGCCCAGGCCTCCCACTGGGGCTCCGCGGCTTCCTGGCCCGGCGGTGCTCGGGAGTCATCCTGATTGTCCCTGCCGTGCACACACGCTCCCCACAGCTCCTGCTGCACCATGAGCCGGGGAGGGGTGCACACACAGGATGCCGTGGGGACACCCCCACCACCCTCGGGCCTGAGACTCGGCACCCCTAATTCCCTGATGGCAGTGACAGGGCCCTCTGGGGTGGGTGGCAGCTGTGGGGTCAGGGTGGGCTGGGGAGGTGTGCTGCCCAGGAGCCCTCTGGGGGCAGCTAGGGACCCCAGGCTCGGCCTCACTGAGGCCAACCTTCCAACAACCTAGGTGGCTGCCCTTCAGCAGAGACGGGTGACCGTGACGCCCAACACACCGGCTCAGGCAATTGTGGGGACGAAGAGGGAACCTTGGCATCCTAGACCACCAGGAATCCCCCACAGGGACGTTTTTGCTTGCCCTGTGATTGCCTTCTTCCTTCTAAAAGGAAAGTGCCGGGAACGACTGTGGTGAGGTCGCTGTTCCAGTGAGTTGAGCCAGGAGCAGAGGTTTAACCCCGTCCAGACTGCGCTGGGCGAGCCTCCCCCCTCCCCTCCCCCACCTCGGACAGCACAGTCCTGGTCACTCTTCTGGGCCTTCTTGGCTCTTTAGGAACTTTAAGGTGTGGCGTTTGTTATTTCTTGTCTTGGTCCAGCATTTGGTGGCGGTCCATTGCAAGGGCCCTGACCCTGTCCCCTCCCCGAGCCCCTTGGCCCTCCCCATGCCCACGCCAAGGCTCGAGGCCCCTGCGGTTCTGTGGCCTCCAGACTCCCCACCCGAGGGGCAAGTCCGGACAGAAGCCACCGGTCTGGGGCTTCCAGCTGGGGGAGGGGACCAGCATCTTATTGTTTCTTCCTCCCGGGAACAGACTGCTGTCAGGCTAGGCACCAGGGTTTAAAACATCCTATATGTGTAAGAACGAGGACATCCCGTATGTCCACTGAGTCCCACGACCCTGTCCCGATCCTGCCAGATGTTTTTCTGGGAGGGACCCTGTCGCTCACGTAAACAGCTGAGCGAGTTTTCCCAGGGATGTGGCCTGGGCACTGCTTCGTGACTAGTGACGAGAGAAATCTCCATGGACTCGGAGGAATATATTTTGGGTCTTTGCATGTGCTGAACAGAGCACACAGAAAGAAACGGGAGCTGTAACAGGAAAGACGGGGTTGGCCGTGTGGAGCCATCCACGGTCATTCCCAGGGCCCCATGTGGTCGTCCCCGCACCAGGAGCCCCCAGGCTAGAGGCATTGCTGCTTCTTGTCTCGGTGCCACAGGGCTTCCTATGGTAGGGGAAGCAGCTTCCAGCTTCTTTGCAAAGAGAGTCTGTGCAGGGATAGTCTTAGCGGCCTCAAGGTTGTGGAGAGGTGGCATAGCCCCAGCCACGCGGTGGGCGGGGTTGCTGAGAGCACCAAGATCTCCCCCCAACTGTGAAGCAAGTCACGAATGGCAAAGATTTGCAGAGGAGCAATAGGTGGTCTCCGAGAGGCTGAGTCACTCGCCAGAGACAACACAGCAGCAGACCGGGACTCCGACCCAGGTCGTTTAAACCACGGCTCCCTCCTGTGCCCATCTGACCTGCCCCTTGAGGGCAGCAGGAAGATCTGGGCTTCCCTGGCCTGAGTGGCCATGCCTGCCTCCCTTCGTCCGTGCTGGGATGTGTCCATTCCCAAACCATGCGCTGTGTCCCCCGGCCCCAGGCCGTCATGTCAGGCTCCAGGCTCCCTGCAGGTGAGCCCCACACCCCCAGCACACCTTGGAGCCCTGCTCATTTGGTCCCTGTGCCCGAGTGTCCTGATCCTAACTATCTTCTTGAGGCAGCCTTAGGACTGAAGTCCTGGAGCCCTGCTTCTTTGAAGCTCCCTGCACCAAGCCCAGTGAGGCTCTGCCCGGGGGCTTCATGACCAGTATGGTGGGCTGAGTGGTGGCCCCGAAACCATCCATCCTTCTGTAGCCCGCAAAGGTGACCTTATTCCCATGAAAAGTCTCGGCAGGAAGTAAGTTACTGATCACTGCACCAGATCACCCGGGACGCATGAGGACCCTAAATCCAATGACGGATATGCTTGGAAGAGAAGAGGGAATGATTTGAAGCACAGAGCCACCCAGGGGTGGATGCAGATGGATGCAGAGGTCGGGGTGATGTGGCCACAAGCCCAGGGAGGCCTGGGGTCCCCCAAGAACTGGACCAGGCCGGAGGGACCCTCCCCTGGAGCCTCTGGAGGGAGCTGAGCCCTGCCCACACCTTGATCACAGGTTTCTGACTCCAGACCTGGGGGCGAATGAGTTTGTGTTAAAGCTGTCCAGTCTGTGGCCAGTGGCTGCAGCCACCCCTGGATACTGAGAGTGAACTTGCCGGCTCCAAGGTGAGAACAGTGGCAGGACCAGCCCCCCGCCCCACACACAGAGACACACAACCTTGTCATGAGGTTAAATGCATTAATACGCACAGATGCCTGAATCAAGGACTGACACTTGGATCTTAGCCCCTTCACCTCTTCCTCCTCGTCATCATCACTGTCATTGTTAGAGGCCCTCATCCACTCGTTCAGTGGACACGCGGTGCTCGTGCACGGCCCCAGTGTGTGCAGCGAGGCCAACAAGCTGGGAGGCTCTGCACAGGACTCACCCTGCCTGCTGGGGCCACATGGACAAGGCCTGTGCAGTGACACGGAGGCCCCGGGAGAGGCTGAATCCTCTGGTTGTGGGAGTCACGGGGGCCTCAGCATCAGAGGTGGAGGGGTGAGCCAGGTTCATCCACAGGGGTGCAGCCCTTCACTCAAAGTGGGGGAAGAACGCCATGTGTCACCCGGTGTCCGGGAGGCTCCCCTTGCCCTGGTGGGCTTTGGGCACAGCCTTGGATGACCAGGAGTCTGCACCTCAGTAGGGGCCAAGGCTGGCACTGAGTGAATCTTCAGTGAGGTTTTTTCCTTAAAAACCATCCTAAGTGACTTCGGCTCCATTGCTTTTTGCCAGAAACCTACAATGATCCCAAGAACTTTGTACACTCCAAGAGTGGTGACTGGATGTGGAGCCCAGCACAGACCCAAGTCAGTCCTGCCCTGAGTCCCACGGGCCAGCCACACCATGCCCCTTCCATGGCCTGGCTTTCTTCTGCCAGGACCTTCAGAATGGTGGGAAGGCAAGTGTGGCCTCAAGCTGGGGGTGCCCAGCGTGGGCTCCTAGCCCCTGGGAGTTCCCTTGGGACATCTGGTGGACCATAGTCCCCACTGCCGTCGGGCAGCTCTGTCTCGGGGAATGTTGTGTTTCTTTGCTTTTATTTGTGATGCAGCACCCCAGTTACTCTCGGGGCAATTGGGAAGTCTGCTGGTGTTACACGCTCCTGCCTTAGATGGGGAACATTATTGCTGCATTGACGCTGCTCACTCCATACTGGGAATCTGTTAAACACAAATGGCAAGCGGAACAGAGAAAAACAGAAAAAGAAAAATGGAGAGTTGCTTAGTTGCTTCAGGTCTCACCTGTGATTAAGAGTGTCTACAGCCTGCACATGAACCCGAGTTCCCATACCTGCCAGCTATAAGGTGCCAGGCCCTGATTTTAGAACCCTAGCTTCACTAAGGGGTCACTGACAGATACAGTTTTTGTGTATTTCAGGTCTACATTGTGATGACTTGATGCCCATAGAATCATGGAATGATTGCCCAACATATGCATCACCTCACACAGTTAACTCTGTGTGTGTGTATCTTTAATGTTCTTATAATCCACGGAGAAGGCAATGGCACCCCACTCCAGTACTCTTGCCTGGAGAATCCCATGGACGGAGGAGCCTGGTGGGCTACAGTCCCTGGGGTCTCTAAGAGTCGGACACGACTGAGTGACTTCACTTTCACATTTCACTTTCATGCATTGGAGAAGGAAATGGCAACCCACTCCAGTGTTCTTGCCTGGAGAATACCAGAGACAGGGAAGCCTGCTGGGCTGCCGTCTATGGGGTCGCACAGAGTCGGACATGACTGAAGCGACTTGCAGCAGCAGCAGCAGCAGCAGATGGGGCTGGATGCCATGATCTTCATTTTTTGAATGTTGAGTTTTATGCCAGCTTTTTCACTCTCCTCTTTCACTTTCATTAAGAGGCTCTTTAGTTTCAGCCCCTGGAGGCATTTCTTATTCCCCTTTCTGTCTTTTCTCCACCATGAGGGGCCCCATTTATAGTTTTTAACAATGTAGTTTAACAACAGGCTCCTTCGATATATTCTATACTTTTTTCCTTCTTATATATATATTTTTAGCCTATCTATTCTTCAGTTCACTGATCCTCTCTGCAGCTACGTCCAATTTGATGTTAAGCCCAGAGACTGAGTTCTTAAATTCAGTCACTGTTATTTGAAAGTTCTAGAATCGGTTTTGATTCTCAGACGTTTTTCCTTTGTCAAGTATATTTTTGAACTGGTGAAGTTTGCATCTGATACCTCTAGCATACCTCTGATGTGCTGATATACATCTGATACCTCTGGATCTGTTTCAGTTCTTTTTCTCTTTCCTGTTTGTTGTTACACCCTTTTTGCTTTTTTTGGTTGCATGTTGGACACTATCTATGGAAAACCCTAGAGTTTCTGTGATGCTGTCTTCTCCAGAGGTTCCTCTGAGGCAGACCTCTAGTGGGGACAGAGCTGTCTGTTCACTCAGGGCCTGAGTGACTTGAGGCTGGGGTGTCCTTGTAAGCTGAGTCTCAGCAGCCTTCACCCACCTTCCCCCTGACCGCAGGGAGGAGACCTCCAGCGTGTCCGGCTGGAAGCCTGGGGTGCTTCCCGTGGCCTCCCCCACCCCCTTCTCGCCAAGTCCTGAAGCCCACCATCTGTCTCCCAAGCACCACGAGGTGATTGATACTCAGTGATCAGCCGGTTTGGGCAGAGTGTTGGGTATGTTTTCTGTGCCTCCCTTTTCTTGGGGAGCTTAGTCTCTAACATCCGGACTGACTTGTCAGGCCTGAGCTCGAATTTTTGTCTTCCCAGCCCAAGGAACCATCCAGAGCTGTGTTAGCCAGTACCCTCTGCTTGACTTTTTCCCTGCCTTTTCTTCCCAGAGTCAGCTTTGTTCAGATGCCCCAAGGGAAGGAGTGGCCCTCTCAGTGTCCAGCTCCCTCACTGGGCTTTTTTGAAATCTTGGATTGTGGCTGCTTAAGGACCTCTTTTTAAAATGTATTTAGCTTCTGTAGCTCTTGGTAGGCTGACCCACAAGCTGCCTGTGTCTGTAACTGCAAGTGGGGAGGCCCTGGGTGTCTTCTCTCATCTGAAGCCACATGTAAAATTCACAGTAATTATATTGATCATCTTTGATACCGGGGAAAACAAGAACCAGAGGTCCTCGCTTAGTACCCACGGTTGTGTTTCTGATCAGAATCCCCAGCTTCCCTGGGCTGTGTCAGCGCCACTTGAACTTGGGAAGAAGGTGGAGCAAGCGGCCCATGCGGCCTGGGGACAGAGGAGCCGGTCTGCCCTCTTCCCCTGCCCCTGACGGCCCAGGGCAGGCCTTGTGATGACGGGCTGCTGGTGGTCGAGGAGAAGGCTGAAGAGCCAGGGGTTGCGTGAACTGTATTCTGTGACGTGGTCACGTGTGTGTTTTCTTGTTCAGTTTGTAAAAATGACTGCTTTTAGTCTTCCCTCCAGTTTGACTTTAAGGTTGAAAATGAAGATTTTATTCTTAAAGTTGAGCACAATGATTTTACAGTCTTTTTGAAAGCAACAGTTGAGGTTTTAAAAAGACATCTCAGAGAACTCCAGCAGATAAAGCGAAACAAAAAGAGAATGTGTTCAGGGTGAACTGCGGGTGGGACCCCAAACTGTACTCTGTCCCTCCCAGAGTCTGTAATTGCTGAGAGGGGTGGATATAGGGCCCCAAGCACCCTGGGGACCGAGGTCCTCAAGTGACAGCAGAGGCCCCGCTGAGCCAGGAGCAGTGTGGCCTGTGCCCTGGTGAGTGGAGAGCCTCGAGGCTGGGAGTGGGGCCAGGAGAGGGGGTGGGAGACTCGGGCGCGGAGGGAGGGGCAGCACCTGGCGGGGTCTGGGAGGCGCTGGCTGTCGCGGCTCGAGGCAGGGACACCCCTGAACCTCCACCGTTGCAGTCCCCATGGGGCAGAGTTGTCTGGCATCCCAGGGTCGAAGTTAAGAGGGCGAGTTTGCAGCAGATGGACGGAACTCCTGTACCCACTGTGGGTTCATTTAAGTGCCTGGAGCAAGGTTGGTCAAGCCCTTGCTGAGCTTGAGTGAGGGAGTCAGTCAGGGAGGACCGAGCTCAGGGTGAGAGTGAGGGGCAGCTAGCGCGGTGAGTCCTCCTCAACTGAGTGGGTTCTGGGGACACCCTTGAGTTCAGGGGTGCCCTTTCAGTAGCCTCACTGGAGGCTTGTTTGGGGGGTGAAGGAGGCAGAAGCCCACTTAGAAGACGTGCTCATTCCTAGTGGTGGTGCTTTCTGAAGCAGTTTATACTATTTGGTTCGACTGTGAACCAGTATCCTTGCAGGGTTATGTTTGACGGTGGGCCTGAGCTGTGGGCACGGCTTTCCTTCTCCCACACACCACACTCACCTGACGTCTTTTTGGCAGCCCCTCCCCCCTCTCTGCACCCCTGATGGTGGGCTTGAGCCCAGCCCCCTGTCACCATGGAAGCCCCTTGTGACTGAGTGGGTTCCAGGTTCCGAGCTCCTGGGAGACATGCTGGAGGCAGAGCCTTCGTGCCATTTCTTCTAGAGACAGCAGTGCTGATGGTCATAGTGTGAAAGCGGTGTGTGTGAGAGTGGTGTGTGCGAGAGTGGTGTGTGAGAGCGGTGTCTGAGAGCGGTGTGTGTGAGAGCAGTGGTCGTAGTGTAATAGTGGTGGTCGTAGTGTGAGGTCGGTGGTGATAGCTCCGGTGCTGAGCATCTAACCGTGAAACAGCAGTTGCCCCCAGTGGGGACTGCCCCCAGCCGCAAGATGGGTCGCAGAAGGGCCCGCCTATGGGCACTTTTCCAGTGCTGCAACCCCAAGGCAAAGGCCAAGACAAGGGAAGACCTTGGCCTCGGCCCAAGTTCTGGAAGTGGAGGGACTGACGTGAGAGCAGCCGGGGCTGGGCCCGTCGGATTGGCCTTACCCGGTGAAGCACTGGGGCTGTGTTTCATTTTGTTAGCATGGCTGTGGTGCCCTGCCGGGGGTCCCTGCCAGCCAGGGCGTTTGCCCTTCTGGGCAGGATCGACCCCAGCAGGTTGACCTTGTCAGTGATTGTGCAGGTGCTGGCGTGGAGGATGGCCGGGGGCCCCACCAGAAGGGAAACGCTGGCTGGAGGAGTCACTGGGGCACGTGGATTGAGCTATAGAGTCAGTCCTTGAAGCAGAAAGGCTAAGCCCCTTAACGTCTCCCTTCTTCCAAAGAAGGGATACACTGGCTGGAGGAGTCTCTGGGGCAATGGGATGAGCTATAGAGTCAGTCCTTGAAGCAGAAATGCTAAGCCCCTTATCGTCTCCCATCTACAAAACACAGAACAGTGTCGTCCAGTATTTTAATGACGGCTACCTACTGCTTACATGTATAACATACACCCTCATAGCTTCACATGTCTACTACATGCCTCTTACAAGTGTTGGGCAGTGTTCTAGGTGCGAATACTCAGTGTGTAGTAGGGGATATGCAGCCCAGGATTTTTTTATGTGTGTGCGAAGAAAAAGAGAAGGATGAAAGATGCCGTGTGGTTCAGTTTGAGCAAGTTCACCACGTGGACGGCACCACGTGCACGAAAATTGTGATAAAATACATAAAAATGAATTTAACCTTTTAACCAGTTTATTGAATGACTGGGTGACTTCAATAGAGTCAGCCTAACAGATGGCTGTGGGTGCCATCAGCCTTTTTCCCAGAGGAACACTCCAAAGCCTGGTGGCCTTGTAGATCTTCCCTTTCTTCTGCTGCCCTCTCCCCAGTGGTTTCTAGGTCACTGGTCTGTGTGTCGTTTAAGAACCTCTTTGTCCAGTTTGTTGTTAGGTT
>NW_020867680.1:0-37416 GCF_003369695.1 Bos indicus x Bos taurus
CAAGCTGAAAATGTCTAAATTTGCCCAAACTACTGGACTCCCCAGGCCTAAGATCTTGCTGACAATTCAAAGGACCCAATTTGGGAATCATAAACTCACTCCACAGCAGAGTCATCAGCAGAGAGACAGCAGACTGGTGTCTACAGGGGTCCAACCGTCTGCTGACCCCTTGCCCTATGCCAGTGCGACCAGCTACTGTAAGTCTCCAGTTCTTATGCTCAGGCTTGTCATCAACAGGCTGAAGAAGCCTTCCCAGCTCCAATTCAAAGGATCCTGCTGGTCAGTCTACAGCCTCATGACTGCGTCTTCTGGAAACTTCACCAGAGGAAGACAGCCTTCAATGTCACGGGAAGGGACCTTACTGACCACCAGCACAGCTGCAAAATTAGTTCTGGAGCCTTGGATACACATCTCACAGCTAAACAAGGTCCCACTTGACATCTGGTCTTGCTCAGACGCTGCGGACCTCCAGATCAAACAGACAAGCAGAGGCTTCAGACTCTAAAACGCAAAACCCTTTCTTATTCTTTCCTTCACTCTGGCATTGAAGCTGAGTCCCCCTTAAACTGACTTTCTCTGCAGAGTTTATGATGAGCCTTTCTATCCAAAAGTTTGCTCCTTTTCCTGTCTCCCACCACCCCATTCCCCTCAGGATCAAGGAGTATCAAAGAACAGGGAGGACTGAAACCGAGCAGGGTCCTGTGGGCCTTCTGAGTACAAACACCCCTCTGTGTCCCCTTGGTTCTTGTTCGTTGAACAAGGCTGTGGTCTCCCAGGCCCTCCCTGTGTTCCAAAGAGCAGGGAAGGTAGTTACTGATTAGGGAAGCGAGGGAACGCAGAAACAGAGGGAAATCAGTTAAAGGGGGAAAGTAACGACGACAGTTCAGGATAAACCGAGTCCTAGCTGCTCCTCAAGGGGTGTACCCAACAATCTGCCAGAATTCTTTGTTCTCAGGCAATGAAGACCCACCTGCCTCTTGTTTGAGGATCTTGCCATCCGTCTCTGCTGCTGCTTTAACCCCTGAGTCATAAGCCTCTGCTCAGCCTGCGTACACACGTTAGTCACGGCAGGAATTCTGCCCACAGCTTGGGGTGTACACGGCAGCCCCCTTTCAAAGAAACCCACGTGGTGATAAGGAAATGTGAACAAGAAAAACAACACTTGTTTATTTGATCTGAAGGAGCATCGTGACCACATCAGATTAATGTCAGTTCAGTTCAGTTGCTCAGTCGTGTCCGACTGGAGTCAACTGCCCAAGAAGAGAGGTCGTGGCCTGTGGCCTCTCCCTCCTCCTGACCTCGTCTCTGCAGGCTTCCCACCTTCCTGTCCTGAGAGCAGTCTGCGTTAAGACGGATCTTAGGGTCTTAGTCTGCCATCTCCTCGCTTTGCCTGCTTCTGAATAAGGTCACTCTTCTTCCCTAACACCTTTCTCTCAACCCACTGGCCTGTCCTGTGAGCGTGGATGAGGTTCCAGTTACAGACATCGTCCTCGTCAGTATCCCCTGCGCTCTGGCCTTTCGTGCACTGACTGTATCACCCAAAATCCTGATTTGTCCATGATGCTGGAGACCCCTGGTGCTCCCTGAGGCAATTTCTTTTCTATTCCAAATGTCACTGCAAACTACAAAAGACCGTTTGGAAATCTCTTACTAAGTTCAGCTCTTACTGTTCCTGAAGCCAAGCTTGTATGCTTGCCACCTGACAGCCAATCAATGCATCAAGAAGCCAGGTGTTGGGAGAACCCATAGTAACCTAATTTTGCGCAGATGAAGAAGATGTCCGACTCACGTTCCAAAGAACCGTCTTCCCTGAGCTAGAATTCAGGTTTCTTCTATACTAAAGGGGAGGGGGTTGCTGCAGCCTTCCTTCCAGACCTTGGAGGGGATTGTGATAACTCTTTGTTCTTGGAGCTGCCTGTGTAGGTCTGTCACCAACCTCCAGGAGAGGAGTCACCAACCTCCAGGAGAGGAGTATTATTCTCTGTTCTGTAGCCTTTTCTCCTCTATTTGAATGAAACATTGTTATGCCTTTAAAGGTCTAGCTTGGGAGGCAGAGCCTTGAGAAAGGGCTATTATGTATATTTAGGCTATAGGCAACATTCATTTTTTTTTCAATTTTTAAATAGTGGCTGGTCACACAGCTTGTGGGATCTCAGGTCCCCAACCAGGGACTGAACAACGAGGGCACAGAGTCCTAAGCACTGGACTACCAGGGACTCCCGAGGCAAACATTCTTTCAGCTTTGAGGAAGCTGGGGTGAAAGCCAGTACCACAGAGATTAGCGCTAAGGCCATAGATCCCGATTTGGAGTCAGGCTTGCGGCTTGTTTCCGTATGTGTCTTCTTTTAGCCTGTACCCAATTATGACTGTACTTGCGCTACACACAGTACAATCCAATCACACACGCGCTACACACAAATGCCTGAATCTCAGCGCGTTGCACCCTCAGCTCCCTGGGGTTGTCTAGGTCAGAGCTGCCGCAGCTAAGAAGCATCTCCAGCAGCAGTCATATCTGCCGGGTATTTAGAATGACTCTTTACTTTAGACTAGAAGATTTCTTACCATATGTGCTTAAAATCTGATTGACCCCTGGCTTAAAAAACAGGTTAGCACAGCCAGCAGGCCCCGTGAACAAATCCATGAGCAGCGTGCCCTGATGGGAGGTCAGCAGGCCCCGTGAAACACATCCATGAGCAGCGTGCCCTGATGGGAGGTCAGCAGGCCCCGTGAACAAATCCATGAGCAGCGTGCCTGATGGGAGGTCAGCAGGCCCCGTGAACACATCCATGAGCAGCGTGCCCTGATGGGAGGTCAGCAGGCCCGTGAACACATCCATGAGCAGCGTGCCCCGATGGGAGGTCAGCAGGCCCCGTGAACAAATCCATGAGCAGCGTGCCCCGATGGGAGGTCAGCAGGCCCCGTGAACACATCCATGAGCAGCGTGCCCTGATGGGAGGCCCTGGGCGTGGCTACCACCCTTCTTGGGCCGTTGGAAGCCCGGATGCTGGCACACAGCCAGGCAGTGCCTAGTAGGTCGTCAAGTTGTGCCCTTAGCTTTCCACAAAGACCCCCGTTGGTCAACTCCCCTGGATCCACATCAAGGTTAGGAAGGACCCACCAGGAGGCCTTCATGACTCAGGATTCGCTCCTAGCGAGGGCCATACCTGCCTGGGCAGAAGTGTAAGTGAGGATATGATCAGAAGCCTTAACTCGAGTCACTCCAAAGGTGAGAAACGCTGCACAAACCAAGCCGAGGGATATTCTGCAAAAAGCCGATGGACACTCCTCAGACGTGTTGTGATCATGAGGGCAAGGAAGCACTGAACTTGTTACAGGCCGGAGGAGGCTGGGAGGAATAACTGAATGCAGCCAGGGTCCTGGAACAGAGAAAGGACACTGGTGAGAACACTGGTGACCCTTGAACAGGTCTGCAGTTTAGTCATCAGCATCATGCCCATGTTAATGTCCCGGTTTGATGATGGTACCATGGGGAGCCTGGCTGAAGAGGGACAGCGGCCCTTGGTACCGCCCTCGCGATTTTCCACATGTCTAAAATTGCTTCAAAATACAAAGCTAGGGAAAACTCAATGTTAGGCTTGCTGAAATAAGTACTGGTGCTAGGATAAGCAGGCTGGAGCCCGGAGGCCGCCTGCCTGGGCACCTGGGCCTGCACTGCTGTCCAGCATGCGGTGCTGGAGAGGCTACCTAAAGCCTCCAGTGCTTGTTTTCTAAAATGAGGAGAATAACCACACCATCTGATCAGGTTGTTAAGAGGTTAAACCTATTAACACACATGAAGCATTCAGTGTTTGGTACAGACTGAGTCCCTGGAAGGGCTGGCTCTTACCACTCTTCTGATGACCAGAACTGAAAACAGGGATGGACCCCTGAAAGGCAGGTTGGTGTGTAGGATGTCAATCTAGAGTGGTCCTGAGAGGTGACAGGGGACATGCAGGAGGCAAGGATGAAGAGGGAGCTTAGTTATTGGGAAAGAAGTGCCTCATGTCCTGGGATAGAAGGAGAAAGGAAATGAGAGGACGGAATGCTTGAGGAAGAAGCAGAGCCAAACTTCCCAGAGGTGAAGAAAGATGAAGGGCTTCAGACTAGGGTCACAGAGAGGCAAGATAAGACATAACCCACACTTAGACGTACTGCGGTGACGTTTAAGAGGATCAGAGAAAAGTGTCTGAAAAGAAGGTTCCACAGAGAACGAAGAGACCACATACATGGGAACAAGAATCATACTGATCCCAGATTTCTGTACAAACCACATGAGAAGATATGGGACGGTATTTTAAAGAATTACAAGTAAAAAAATAGAAAATTAAATATTCAGCCAAATTGTCATTCAAATAACAAAGATATTTCCAGAAAGCCTCAGAATGTGCCCCTCCCAAACACGTACCTTGATAACATTTTTGAAGCAAGAACTGAAAAGGAGGAAAAACACACCCAGGAAAATCCACAAGCCATCAAGGAAGTGAGGGGCCAAACATCTTTGCAAAGCTTTTCCCTATTTTAGGAACAAACCACCACCACCAAAAGGCAGGAACAAAGGGCAAAAGGGCAGCCACACAAGCCCACATAAAATTCTGGGCAAGGCCAGCGTGACAGGGCACGAGAAGGGACGCCAGAGAGCGAAGGCGTTGGGGCCTCGATGGGCGGCGCCGGGAGCGGACAGGCTGCAGACGCAGCAGCGCGCCCGTGTCCCCCACCCCGACAGCTGTGGGCCACGAGGGCGCTTAGCGCTCACTGGTGAGTGAGTGAAAAAACTTCTTATGAAAGTTATAAATTTAAAAACATCCAACAAATGAAAATCAGCAAAAATGAAGAAAGAAACAGGAGAGGAGAGCAAATAACAAACGTGAGAAACAAGACAGAAATGAGTCCCAGCAGAAGAATTATTATACAAATTAAAAAAACAGATCCAACAGGGATGTAGTTAGGAAAAGACCCAGAAGTATGGAGAAATCTCTGTCTCTGAAATTGGATTTATTTTAAAATTTTTATTTCTTTTGATGTGGACCATTTTCAAAGTCTTTATTGAATTTGTTTACAATATTGCTTCTGTTTTTTGGCCCTGAGGCATGGGGGATCTTAATTCCCTGACCGGGGATGGAGCCCACACCCTGTGTATTGGAAGGAAAGTCCAACCACTGGACGGCCAGGGAAGTCCCTGAAACTGGGTTTAGGTGATTCCTTGCCAAAATCATCAGGGTCCTCTCTGGGGTGAGATACCCTCTCAGGCCTGAGACCAACTGTGGACCCAGAACCCAAAGAGACGAGAAAACTTGGTTGAGGATCAGCAGGAAAAACATCACAGAACTCTGAATACTGGAATTTCCAGATAATGAACCAGCTGTGCTTACTAAGCTCTTGGAGGTCAACAGAAATATTTTAGCAGGCATAGTAAGCCGTTAAAAGTGACTTTACAGAACTGAAAAGAAACTAATTAGAAATCATAGAACTGAAAGTCAGTGTAACGGAAATAAGAATCACTGCGGAGTTTATAACACCTGAGCACACCTGGAGTGACCCTGCAGTGAGTCTCGGACCTCATGGAAACTCTGCTTCCAGGTGAGGCTGACGCTGCTGCCCAGGACCTTCACTTTGAGAAGACGGATGCAGAGAAACCCTGCAGACAGTGGATGAAACCACAGTCAGCAATGAGAGATAGAGGGCAGTGAGAACTTTTAATCTGTGTTTAATTGGAAGTCCAGAAAGAAGGAGAGGAAGTGGCTGCTGCTGCTGCTGCTGCGCTAAGTCGCTTCAGTCGTGTCTGACTCTGTGCGACCCCTGAGACGGCAGCCCACCGGGCTCCCCGTCCCTGGGATTCTCCAGGCAAGAACACTGGAGTGGGTTGCCATTTCCTTCTCCAATGCATGAAAAGTGAAAGTGAAGTTGCTCAGTCGTGTCCGACTCTTCGAGACCCCATGGACTGCAGCCCACCAGGCTCCTCCGTCCAATGGATTTTCCAGGCAAGAGCACTGGAGTGGGGTGCCATCGCCTTCTCTGGGGAGAGGAAGTGGAGAGTGGAGGAAATCGGGATCTGAAAGCGCACTGGGTGAGAACATCCTAAAGCTGCTGGGAGACCAGCCCACAGACGAAGCGCCCGGAGAAGCCTCCGCCAGAACAGACACAAACGAGTCCACGCCTCTACACAGCGAGTAAGTCTGTAGCAAATGAAAGGTGTAAACATAGACACACACACTCTGGTGATGTCCAGAGCTCCTGATAAGGAGCAGCAGCTCCATCGTGGCTGACGGCACAGAAACTGCAGAAGCAGAAGCTAACGGCCTGTGTGTTCAGCTCAGACCTGAAATTCTTTACCATGTGAAAGTACTTTTCAAGAATGAGGTAAGATTTCTATTTTTTTGGAAAACAAAAATGGAGGGGCTTTGGCCACCAGCAAGCCCCACCAAATGGAGCTCTCCACACCAAAGGGAAAGGACTTGGATGGACTGGGTGTGAAGCGGTGAGAAGCCACAAGATCTGCGTGTGGTCCGTCAGCCCGTCGTAGTGGCACCAGCAGCGATCACATCGTCATGTGTTAGAAAATGAGAAATCACAGAGCATGGAACCATGGCATAATCAGGAGGGAGGCAGGCCCTCCGTCCCGGCGTCAGGCAGGGAGGCACCTCAGTGTCTCAGAGTGATGTGATTACTGTAAGCAGCCCCCGCTCGAATAACAGGAAAGTGGGGTGGAGTAGCCACACTTTTGATGAAGTCATAAAATAACAAACATTAGCCTAACTAGAGATATTCTGGAATTAGTAAGAGAGTCTGGTGGGGATGCCAGACGCAAAGTTCACATACAAACACTGGCTGTATTTCTGCCTCCAGCCAATGGCCATCAAGCATGAAGCAAGTTGCCAGCCTTCTCTGGTGGGTGGATTGCAGAAGTGGAGCCAAGCCTCCAGCCAGCCCAGCCCCCAACAAGGGTCCTGGGTGAGGAGCCACTTTGGCCACTTTTCGCACCTCTTGCTACACGTGTCTGTCTAATGAGTGTGCAGCGAGCGACATGGCCAGTCCCCAGACCGCACGGTAGAGCCCCTCACACACCTCTCTCTGAGCCCTAAGAACAAGCCCCGCCTGACATGCTGGAGGATGAGCGTGCCCATAGAAGGGCTGACATTGTCCCCTCAACACGCAGCTGGCAGCAGATGATGACGGGCTCTGCCAAGGCCAACCGAGGCTGGTCCAGGTCTTGGGCAAAAGCAAACACTTATTGGTATATACCTTTGGAGAAGGAAATGGCAACCCACTCCAGTGTTCTTGCCTGGAGAGTCCCAGGGACGGGGGAGCCTGGTGGGCTGCCGTCTCTGGGGTCGCACAGAGTCGGACACGACTGAAGCGACTTAGCAGTAGCGTTGGTATATACCACTGAGGTTTTGTGGCTGCTCATTATGCAACTTTATTGTGGGAATAGATAAATGAAACAGGAAAGAGACAGCGTTACACAACCCCCAGAGCAGCTGCCCTTGGTGTCAGGCGGACTCTCGACAGAAGCATCGTCCGTTGTCGCCACCAACGGCAGGCGGCTCTGCCCTTGGACAGACAAGGTGTGGAATGGTCACGCCGAGGACACGACACCGGCCAGGATAAATGAAGCGCAGCTACAGCCAAGGCAAGGCTCAGAGCGCGATGCTGAGAAGGACGAAAGACGCAGAGAGGACAGCGCCCTTTCACTTTTTTTGCTGTTTTGCTGTTTCTAGTCGCTAAGTCGTGTCCGACTCTAGTGAATCCTGGAATGGTAAGCTTCCAGGCTCCTCTGACCCATGAATTCAAAATAGGCAAATTCGTTTTCAGGTTCAATCTGCACTGAATTAGGCTCAGTTTAACCTCCACTTAGGGGTCAAACGTCGCATCGAGGGCAAGCATGTGCACAGCATAAAGGCCCAGAGCGTTGCGAGCTTCGCAGGGCTGGCACGGGACCCTCGTGGGGCGGTGGCAGTGGCCGACCTGTGAATCGGTAGTTCCGCAGGCATCTTAGCCATTTGCGAGGCAGAACTTTCATGTTTCTCGCATTTTGGTGTATTTGTGAAATTTCACAGCAAGAAAAGGTTAAAAGTATACGCACCTAACAGCCCAGATAGCAGACAAGGCGCCAGCAAACGCTGGGAGCGGTGGGTTTGTCAGCAGCTGTTTTCCTAAGGTCATCAAAATTCTACCAGGAGAATGCCTGGGAAAACATGAAGGCAAGGCCAGGGTCTCCTGTGGGAAGGAGATGAGCTGGGGCCCCAGCTGACCGCCAGGAAGGGTGCATCGCTCAGGACACTTGGGTTAGGCTGTGGCGAGGACAGCCCCAAGTCCCTGTGTCCTGATCTGACTGCACCCCAGGAAGGGGCCCGGGGTTTTGCCTCCCTCAGGCAGGCAGGGACCAGGGAAGGGGGCCTGCAGGCTGGATGCAGAAGAAGGGCACTGGGGACTCAGCCTGGCTGCACTGGGACCGGGCAGAATGGAGCCCCACCTTCACACCTGGCCAAGAAGACCTTCGGGTGCTCCTTCCTGTGTCCCCTGGGGGGCTATCTCAAAGCCTCCTCCAGCCCCATGAAGACTGAAAGTGAGGCAAAGGAGGCCTCGAGAGGCCTTGCGTCAAGTGGCTAAAACAAGGGACCCCTGAGGCCCACAGTAGCGGCCCAGACCGGGGAGCAGAGGCGGGCGTGGTTCTGCAGGCCCCGGCAGCCGTGCTGAGGAGCCGGCCTGGGCGCACGCATTCCTCGGCAAGCCTGGAGGGCGCGGCCACTTGCTGCTCTCACGGCCCTGGGAGACCCCAAGGCTTTCCCAGCCCCTTCTCCCCACAGAGAGCCAGGGCCCCAGGGTTATTGTAGGTCTGGAGCCGGCACAGAGTTTTTGGCTCCAGGCGGATGCTTCTAGGGGCCAGGAGAACGCTTTCATATACGCGTCAGCTCCTAAAACTTCAAGTTCACTCAGTTCAGGTGCCAGTCACACCTGGCGCTCCTCTCCCCAAGTGCTCGTTTCTGCTCTTCTTCACTTTTTCAGCCTCTGCTCTGCACGCCCACTGCCCCCACCGCCCCCACCGCCCCTGGCATCTGACGTGCCAGGCTGAGGTGGGCAAGCGGCGCCACCCTGGAGCGCCTGCCGCGCCGTGCTTCACTGCGGGGTTGAGGTGCTGTTGCTCTTCCCACCCCGCCTCCCTGGACTTGCTGTGTTTCTTTTCATCTGATCTCACCACAAGCCCTCTTCTCTGAACTCAGGGGCCAGAACACGCAGAGCAGCAAACAGCACGCGGTGGGTATTTCTGACCAACCCCTGGTCCCAGGGGTAGAAGGCTTCAGGTTTCGGGCCCACCTTCCTAACATGGCAGGGAGCCGGGTGCCCCTCCATCCCCTCATCAGGCAGCGTTCTCCAGATAAAAGTTCTGCTCTGGAGGGCTGGGGTGGGGGGGGGTAGCCAGGCCCAGGCCCACGGAAGGCGGGTCTCTCTGCTGTACTTTCTACTAGGCCCTCTGAGGGGCTGCACAGGCCCCCTACGCCGGGGAGGGGTCTGCTTCACTCAGCCCACCTTTCAAAGCGAGGCTCATCCAGAAACACCCCCAGACCCCCGGGATAACCTCTGACGAAACCTCTGGGCCCTGCGCCTCGGTCAGGCTGATGCACAACTTTCAGAGCACACGACTTCACTGGGTTGGTCTTTCCAGCCGCTGGGAACACGGTTTTGTTGCTCTCTCCTGGCCCGAGGCCACAGTTCCAGGGCTTCCCCACGCTGGTCAGTGTGAGCTGGACAGTGCCGAGGTGACAAGTGACTCTGATCCCAGTGCCGGCCCAGCAAGCTCTGTTCCTGCTGCCACTAGACGTGGGCGGGCGGCCGTGGGCGGTAGGTCCCTCTCACCCAGGGGCCAGGAACCCCTGGGCCGGGGTAAGGGCCCACCGTGGGCTTCCTGAAGGCCACAGGGATGTGGGGAGTCCACGTGGTGCTCGCGAGTGACCCACACCTACGCCCGTGTCCCGAGTGCTGCGGGACTTGGAAGCGGGGCGGTGGGCATGCGGGCAGCGGGCTCGCAGAGGGGAGAGGAGGCGCCTCCAGCCGCTCCGGGCCTGCCCACTGCCGCCAGCGTGGGAGGCAAGCAGAGCCTCCCCGAAAGCGGAACTCGCTCCGGCGGCCCCGTCTGGGCAGTCCCCAGGCAGCTGGGCCATGAGCCCTGACTTCAGGGCCGCTCTGGCCGCGTGGCAACTGCGACGTGCAAAGGTGCTTCGTGGGGACACCCCTGGTGGCCCAGTGGTTCAGAAAATGCCTTCATATGCAGGAGAGGCAGGTTCAATCCTCGCTCGGGGAATTAGGACCCCACATGCCTCAGGGGCAGCTAGACCCACGCCAGGCGACTGCTGCGTGGGCCTGCCCCAAGTACGACCCCACGCAGGGAAATGAATAAGTAACTATTAGAAAGAAAGAAAAGGTACTTCCTGCCTGTAGCAGCCTGAGGGGCTGGACCTCATACCTTCAGGAGAGGGTAGTTCCTAAAGGACAGTGTGTCAGGCTGCTTGTGGCCAAGGCCGATGTTGTGTGCTTCTGATTTCTCTGTGAGGCAAAGCTCCATTTATTGGCTACTCTGTTTTGGCCAGTAAGAGACCCTGTAGAGACTTGCTTTTCCTTAGAATGCTAATTCATGAAATTTCAGAGGCTGGGTTTCACAAAAGGAGGAGCTATGTTTATACACCTTAGACATGTTCAGAAATCTGTTTTATACTGTGTTAACCTGATAACCAGGATGATACGATCACTCACCTAGAGCCAGACATCCTGGAATGTGAAGTCAAGTGGGCCTTAGAAAGCATCACTACGAACAAAGCTAGTGGAGGTGATGGAATTCCAGTTGAGCTATTCCAAATCCTAAAAGATGATGCTGTGAAGGTGCTTCACTAAATATGCCAGCAAATTTGGAAAACTCAGAAGTGGCCACAGGACTGGAAAAGGGCAGTTTTCATTCCAATCCCAAAGAAAGGCAATGCCAAAGAATATTCAAACTATTGTACAATTGCACTCATCTCACATGCTAGCAAAGTAATCCTCAAAAAAATTCTCCAAGCCAGGCTTCAACAGTACATAACCAAGAACTTCAGATGTTCAAGCTGGATTTAGAAAAGGCAGAGGAACCAGAGATCAAATTGCCAACATCCATTGGATCATAGAAAAAGCAAGAGAGTTCCAGAAAAATATCTACTTCTGCTTTATTGACTACGCCAAAGCCTTTTAGTGGGTGGATCACAACAAACTGTGGAAAATTCTTCAAGAGATGGGAATACCAGACCACCTGACCTGCCTCCTGAGAAATCTGTATGCAGGTCAAGAAGCAACAGTTGAAACTGGACATGGATCAATGGACTGGTTCCAGACTGGGAAAGGAGTGTCAAGGCTGCATATTTTCACCCTGCTCATTTAACTTATATGCAGAGCACATCGTGCAAAATGGAGGGCTGGAAGAAGCACAAGCTGGCATCAAGATTGCCAGGAGAAACAGCAATAACCTCAGATATGCAGATGTTGTCACCCTTATGGCAGAAAGTAAAGAATAACTTAAGAGCCTCTTGAATAAACTGAAAGAGGAGAGTGAAAAAAGTTGGCTTAAAGCTCAACATTCAGAAACTAAGATCATGGAATCTGGGTCCATCACTTCATGACAAATAGATGGGGAAACAATGGAAACAGTGACAGACTTTATTTTTTTTTTTTTGGCTCCAAAATCACTGCAGATGGCAGATGGTGACTGCAGCCATGAAACTAAAAGATGCTTGCTCCTTGGAAGAAAAGCTATGTTCAACCTAGACAGCATATTAAAAAGCAGAGACATTACTTTGCCAACAAAAGTCCATTTGGTCACAGCTATGGTTTTCCAGTAGTCATGTATGGATGTGACAGTTGGACTATAAAGAAAGCTGAGCACCGAAGAACTAGTGCTTTTGAAGTGTGGTGTTGGAGAAGACTCTTGAGAGTCCCTTGGACTGCAAGGAGATCCAACCAGTCCATCCTAAAGAAAATCAATTCTGAATATTCATTGGAAGGACTGATGTTGAAGCTGAAACTCCAATACTTTGGCCACCTGATGCGAAGAATTGACTTGTTTGAAAAGACTCTGATGTTGGGAAAGATTGAGGGCAGGAGGAGAAGGGGACGACAGAGGATGAGATGGTTGGATAGCATCACTGACTCGATGGACCTGAGTTTGAGCAAGCTCCAGGAGTTGGTGATGGACAGGGAAGCCTGGCGTGCTGCAGTCCATGGGGTCACAAAGAGTCGGACACGACTGACTGACTGAACTGAACTGAACTGAATCCAACCCTTGGGGGACCGTGGGAGGCTCCTTCAGGGCAGGCCACACGGGCTGCTGGGTGCTGACCTGCAACCAGGAAGGACCCAAACCCTGCCTGGAACGGGGACTCAGAACTGGGGGGCCAGTGCCCCTCAGAGGGGAGGCCTGTGCGGCTGGGGGGCTGGCAGTGGGGGCGGGGATCCTCTGGGCCCGGGGGTGAGGCTGAGTGGGGCCTGGCAGGGGCCCGAGTGGGGACTGTGGGCGCGGCAGCAGGCTTGGGCCTGAGACCCCCTGGCTGGGGAACGTCCTGGGACCACACCCTAAATAGGTCCTGAC
Organism: Bos indicus x Bos taurus; assembly: GCF_003369695.1. Classification (NCBI taxonomy): domain Eukaryota; kingdom Metazoa; phylum Chordata; class Mammalia; order Artiodactyla; family Bovidae; genus Bos; species Bos indicus x Bos taurus. The sequence goes on from NW_020867680.1 coordinate 12,605, forward strand.
TTGAGTGCCTGGGGCAGAAAGCCAGCTCTTGGATTGCGACCATCCCACCCTGCCTGTGTGTAACTTCTCCATGATTTGTTTACCTTCCCAGTGTCAGGCCAATTCATGCATTTACAAAGCAACAAGAAATTGAAGCTTCTGAGGAAGCAAAACTGACATGAGGTAGGGTTTGGGCCCCACGAAGGACCACCCTCCAGCATCCGGCTCACTCCCAAAGTGGTCAAAGCTCGGCCTCATGACTCCAGCTCTTAGTCCTCCTCACTGGTGTCCACCCCTGCGGCCACCACCCTAAGACATGTTCTCAGGGGAGCAGGAGGTGGCTGTGATGGGGGGACCTGCAGGCTCGGCTCCCATGAAGAACGCAGTGATCAACATCCAGACTGAGAACCCTGGACGTGATCACATCGTCTGGTCCCTGTTCAACACCCTGTTCATGAACATCTGCTGTCTGGGCTTCGTGGCATTCGACTACTCCGTGGAGGTGGGTGGGCACCTGGGGGCATCTCCAAGAAAGTGTGTGTGAGCCTGGAGAGGGCCCTGCCCAGATGGCACATGGGTTGGGGAGCTCCTGTATGTATTGTTCTGTGTGTGTGTGTGTGTGTGTGTGTGTATACCAATGTGCCGGTCATGATGAGGCTGCAGGAGGTTCATGGGAATGACCAGGATCAACCTCTTATCCCCTGGTGGGATGAGGGGCCGGTGAAGGGGCCTGAGAGGAAGGGAGGGGGAGCCCTGGGGCTCCTGGAGAGGCTGACAGTCTGCGGGGACGCAGATGGAGGCCCCGGGAGGGGAGCGGCATCCGTGGGCACTGGCCTGCTCAGACTTGGGGAACGGGCAGGGGAGAGTCCCCGTTGGGTGAACGGGCACTGGGGGACCAGCAGGGGAGGGCCCAAGTCACAGGCCCGGCGGTCACCTGGACCCTCACCACCTCTGCTCCTCCAGTCTAAGGACCAGAAGATGGTCGGCGACATCACTGGGGCCCAGAGCCACGCCTCCACCGCCAAGTGCCTGAACGTCTGGGCCCTGGTCCTGGGCCTCCTTCTGACCATCACGTTCATCACTGTTTTTGGCACTGGGTCAGGGCCAAGGTTCAGTCTACGTGTTAGGGTTTCACACAGCAAGGAGGCTGCAGTAGCTGTTCGAGGCCGACACCGGGTCCTGGGCAGCTGCAGCAGGCTCCGCCCCAGTGGCGGCGGCCCTGCCCCCCCCACCCCCCGCCCCTTCCTGCCGCAGTTTACAGAGACCCAGCTGAAGGCCGGTGAATTCAGTGAAGTGCACTGACTCCCCAGCCTGCCTCTGTGGCTCAGCGCCCTCCCCGCCCTGCCCGTGCTGCTCTGGTTTTGCCGGTTTCTGGCTTCCAGCCGGGAGCAACAGCTGAAGCAGGGTCCCAGGATAGGGGTCCCTCCTTTCCCAAGGTCTGACCCTGATCCAAGGGCACTCTGTGTCCAGAACACCCTTGACCCTCGGGATCAGGCAGTCGGTTGGCAGGGAGCAGCTGGGCTAGGGTGACTGCGGCAGCCCAGGCTCTCTAGGGAGGGACTGCTTTTAGTGTCTGGGGGCCCGTCTCCCTCCCAGCTGCCGGGAAGGTCCAGCCTGCTGCATCCTGCTACTGCCTTCTCCAGCCTGTCCCGGCTCCTCCGGAGGGTGCTGGGAGAGCAGTGGCCTGAGGCAGGACAGGGCAGCTAGAGTGAGGAGCAGCCACCTTGGCACCACGCGCTCTGGGAAAGGTCAGCCCCCGACGAGGGAGGCAGCCCCTTCCCGTCCTCTCAAGGCCCTGGAGGTGTGGGCGCTTGGACAGCCCAGGGCAGAGCCGTTCACGAGCCGGGCTGCTCACGAGCCGGGCTGCGGTGGTGGAAGCCCCCCAACACTGATGTCCGTCCCCGCTCCCCGCTGTGATCCCCAGCCCTCCCTCACTTCACCCTACATCCCCCACCCCTCAGAAGTGGCTGGGGGTGGAGGTCTCTGGGCAGGTTGTGGGGGCCCCAGGGGGGTGAGCAGAGGTGGGCAGCTCCAGGGAGGGTGTGTCCTGGAGGCGGGGCTGGACCACCTGCTTCTCTGGGTCTGGGAAGGACTCTGGAGGCAGGAAGTGACTGGAGGCCAGCCCAGACCCCCTTCACGGAGTGGGACTCATGCACAACCCAACCCCGGGCTGTGCGCTGCAGAAAGGAGGTCAGCAGAGCTCGGGAAGGACAGGCTCCCAGTCACATGGAACTCTTGGTCACGCTCTGCCACGGCCCCTCCCGGGGGGCCGCTCGGTCCCACATTTCCTGGAGCCCCCCGGGTGACTGGGCATCTGCAGTGTCCTGCCTTCTACTGTGACCCCCAGGACAGAGTGCATAAACCGGAAAACCCACCAAACACCTGAGCCAGGGCGGAGGCTGGGGCAGCCACCTGTCCTGCCCCAGGACTGTGCTGCGGATGTGGGCAAGTGGGCAGACCAGAGATGGGGTGGCAGGACTGTGACCTCCCCAGGACCCACAGCAGAGAGTTCTGGAGACATTCACAGGTGTGTCCCTCAGGGCACAATGGAGGACGGAGAGCAGAGCCCACCAGCCCCGGAGGCAGGACGGCCGACGAGGACTGGGGGCAAAACCTCGGCACCTGCTGACCCCACGGCCCCTGTTGTGAACTGGTCTTCAGACTCGATCCCGTGGCTGACTGAGAGCAGGGCCCTGGACAGGGGAGCTTGCGGGCACATCCCCCAGACTGCCCTGGGGTGGGGGAGGGTGGGGAATAGGTGGGTCCTGGGTAACAGAGTCCAGGACTCGGGATTCCCAACATCTCAGGAAGTGGGCTCAGGGCCCAGGTCAGTATCTCTGAACATCACCAGGTGCCCTTTCCCGAGGGGCGCGTGGGCCCTAGTCACACTCGGAGTGGGGCCAGCCCCCGTGGGCACCCAGCCCTGGGAGAAGAGGAGCGGAAGCAGCTGGTGCTGCCAGGCCCCTCAGGCGCTCAGTGGCTTCTGGGTAAGAGCCTCAGAGATGGGGTGGCTGCAGGGGGACTCTGGAATGGCTCCCCAGCGCCCACCCCAGCAGGGAGGAAACCTAAACCAACATCCCATCCTGGGAGAGGAGCGGACATTGACCACCTCAGGGCCTGGGGGTGAAGGGGTGCCACCCCCACAACACTTCCATTCCGCTCTCCAACCTGCCCAAATCCCAGGTGGACCTGGAGGAGACTCAGGACGCAGTGGACTAAGCCCACCTAGGAGTCCAGGCGCAGCTGCCATGGCAGCCTGTCAGCCTGGCCGGGGGCACCGGAGGCTGGCCTGGGAGCCTTGCCCCAGCGGGACCCAACCAGTGGGATGGCCTTGCTCCTAACAGGAAGATCCGGGCCTGGCCATCACCTCCCACAGCCTCACGCACAGGTGAGGACAGAGACAGGAGAGCACGTGGCCCTGCGGTCTGAAGAGAGCAGAGGCCTGGCCACAGAGCCGACCCGCCCTGTCCCTGAGGAGGGGGCACAGCCCCAAGCCCAGAGCCGTCCTGCCAGCACACCCGCTCCCCCTGGAGCCACCCCAGGTCCCATGAGAAATGAGGGGGGGACGGGGGAGGCAGGAAGGCCAGGCTGCACAGACACGCAGGCCCAGGGCTCCCAGCGGCTGCCAGACGCCCAGCAGGCGTCCTGCCTCGGCACAGCCGGCCTGGTCCCACTCCTCCAGCCCTTGGGGGACTGCAGGAGGCTCCTCAGGGCAGGCCACACGGGCTGCTGGGTGCTGACCTGCAACCGGGAAGGACCCAAACCCCGCCTGGAGCGGAGACTCAGGACTGGGGGGCCAGTGCCCCTCAGAGGGGAGGCCTGTGTGGCTGGGGGGCTGGCAGTGGGGGGCGGGGCTCCTCTGGGCCTGGGGGTGAGGCTGAGTGGGGCCTGGCAGGGGCCTCGAGTGGGGACAGTGGGCGCTGCAGCAGGCTTGAGCCTGAGACCCCCAGGCTGGGGAAGGGTCCCAGAGCCGGAACTCAGCGCTATATGGGAAGCGAGATGGCTGGGGCTGGGCCTGAAGCCCCCTCCACCAGCTCATTTCCTCTGACCCTGGTGTAACAAGATGCGCAGCAGTTCCTCCCACCTCCGGCAAAACATTCAAGAAACGAAAACTACTGGGCAGGCCCAGCCCCCAGCCCCCAGCCCCGGTGCTCCTGCCTACATCCGGACCACATCTGCGCCGGCTCTGCCTTGGGGAACACACGTCTCGATCCTGCTCCTCAGCTTCAGTGCTTGGTTCCCTCTGCGCCAGAGATGATCAAGGAGGAGCACGAGGTGGCCGTGCTGGGGGCGCCCCAGAGCCAGGCGCCCCTGACGACCACGGTGATCAACATCCGCAGCGACACCGCCGTGCCCGACCACATCGTGTGGTCCCTGTTCAACACCATCTTCCTGAACTGGTGCTGCCTGGGCTTCGTGGCATTCGCCTACTCTGTGAAGGTGGGTGGGCACCCGGGGCGTCTCCACGAAAGTGTGTGTGAGCCTGGAGAGGCCCTGCCCAGACGGCACGTGCGTGGGGAGCCCCCGTGTGTACGGGTCTGTGTGCACGCTCTTTCGTGTGTGTGTTGTGTGTGTGTGAGAGTGTGGCCTGGGGGATGGTTCCCAGGGAGACTCATGGCGAGGCTGCCTGGGTTCACATGGGGTAGAGCTGGGGGTCTGTGTCTCTCGCACCCCAAGACGGAGTCCTTCCCAGCCTCATCAGGGAAGGCGCAGCCTTCACACTCAGCTTCAGAACACGAGTCTGGTCTGGAAACGAGGAAGGTGCTGCAAGGACCCTGACCCCTGGTGTGTGAGTGGCCGGTGAAGGGGCCTGAGAGGACGGGAGGCTGAGCCCTGGGGCTCCTGGAGAGGCTGACTCTCTGTGAGGACGCAGACAGAGGCCCCAAGAGGGGAGGGTATCACCGGCCACTGTCCTGTCCAGACTCCAGGGAACGGGCCATCGGGTGACTGGGAGCAGCAGGGGAGGGCCTGAGCCACAGCGCCCGGCGGTCACCTGGACCCTCACCACCTCTCCTCCTCCAGTCTAGGGACCGGAAGATGGTCGGCGACATCACTGGGGCCCAGAGCTACGCCTCTACCGCCAAGTGCCTGAACATCTGGGCCCTGGTCCTGGGCATCTTTCTGACCATTGGATCGATCGTTCTTCTCATTTTTGTCTACATGGCAGCCTACGAGACGGCTTTGCGGATCAGTGGACATGGAGGCCACTAGCCGCTGTCCATGGAGGCGGTCCAGGGCCTCCGCCTTCCTTGGTGGCTTTGCCCCCAAGCCATAGGCAGCAGTTTATAGACACAGATTGTCAACCACTGAATCAATAAAGCACCCTTGTCTGTGAAGCTGCTGTGATGTCTCCTGCGGAGGGGACACTGCTATGACCCTGGCGGCCTCTGGGGAGCCCACAGCAGTCAGCTGGGGGCTGACTGAGAGGGCCAGAACAGAGCTGGTGACCCCACCGCGGTCAACAGGAATCCCCAGAGGAAAGACCCCTTCGTCCCCTCAAAACCAGCGGGCCCTGCTGGGTGGAAGAGTCTCGCAGACACTGGGGACCTGGGACATTGTTGTGAGCCTGGGATGCAGACGGGGAGATGGGGCCGCTCCTAGCCCAATGCGGAGAGACACCCGGGCAGGTATTCCTGTCTCTGACGCCCCAGGGGGAGTGGGTGGGGGGCCGCACCCCAGCTGCTGAGCCACTGTGCCCTGCACAGGGTGTCTGGGGTGTCACCCCGAGAGGCTGGAGGAGTCCCGGCAGCCACAGGCTGCGCTGGGAAGTGACCCCGTCCACACGCCCTTTGGGGACCCAGGCTCTCCTGGGCTCACTCAGGGCCCAGGGCCAGTCCTGTCCAGCTCTCACTGAAGTCAGCAGCTCTTCACAGTGGGTTCCCCTCCTCCTGGCACTCAGAGGAGATGGACGCCCCATCCCCACTGGGCCCTACTTGGATCCTCCCTGGAGGACGGTGGCTCAGATGAGGTTGCCCACTCTCTCTTGGGTCCCACATGAGAGCAGGAGGGCTCAGCCTCAGGGACGCTGAGTCCTGCGGAAGGAGAGGCTGGCAGACTGCCTCTCTGAGTCCAGGAAGGACTGTCTCCCAGGCAGGGACGGGGGGACAGATGTGTGACCCTGACCCCTGGCCTGTTAACCCCAACCCCGGCAGGCCCTAGGGGGTCCCCACATCCTCTCAGGCAGGCAGCAGTAGCGAGGGCTGCTGGCACTGAGTGTAGCCCGCCTGAGCTTCACCGATTTGCGGTGAGGGTCCTGCTAGGTGGGAGCCCCCGTGCAGGCCGCAAAGGCCCGGGTCCCGGACCTTCTGAAAATCACAGGAGGCCCGAGGCATCAGGCAGGGGAAACCGAGGGCCCTTCCCTCGACGGCCCCGGGTGCTGACGGCCGGGCCGTGAGCAGCTGTGGTCCTCGGAGCCACGGCCCGGCCTGGTTCCCAGCGGACGGTCCCGTGTCCCCTGTCAGCTGTGGGTGACCTGGGCTGGGCTGAGTTGGGGGAGCGGAGGATAGAGCGGGAGGCGGGAGCCCTGGGCCAGGGTGACGTGGGGGTTGGCAGCGGGGCAGGAGCCCGTGGGGAGAAGGCTCTGCCTCTGCTTTGCCTGGACTGGGCCTCGAGGAATTCAGAAGGCACGGCTCCTCAAGACACCGGGTTTGGTCCCAGCTGGGGGAGGGCAGAGCAGGGCAGATGAGTCCCGGGTGGGGGTGGGCAGGCGGGCTGGTGTGCCCCTGGCCTCGCCCCTGGCTCCCTTCCTGTTGCTGCTGGTGCGGGAAGATTCTGCCTCCCCAGCCCACCCAGTGGGATCTGCGCGCTGGACAGCGCCCCTGCCGACTCCAGGGCTTTGCGGGCCACTGGCTCTTCCCACCCTGGAGGCAGTCCTTCTCGACCCCGAGGGACGTGCCTGCCAGCCGTCCCTCCTCCAGGACTCCCTTCCTTGGTGCTGCCCCTCCCCGCTCACGGGTGTCAGACCCACAGGGAGAGGGGCTCCCTCCTGGCCCACCCTGGGATCCCAGCCTCCCCGCAGCCTCTCCAAGTCAGGGGGCTGGCGTAGGGACAGATTGGGGGGAGGGGGCACCCCCATGAGGAGTCAGGGGACGAGGGGGTGGCTCCGCTGCCCCTCCACACGCCCCAGCCCAGCTGGCAGTGGGCGGGTCTGCCCTGCCCCTCGAGTGCCCCCGTGTCTGGAGGCCACGGCAGAAGCAGGGATGGGGCTGATGTCGAGGGCGGGGCAGGGCAGGGGCCTCTCCTCTAGCTGAGCAGCACGGGGCTCTCTCTGCCGTGGTGGACGCTGTGCTCCTGTTGCCTTTCCGGCAGAGGGGCCTGCGGGGCCGTGTGAAGGACAGTGACGAGAGGGACGTGCCGCAGGGTGTGAGGGAGCTGGGCGCCAGGAGAGCCCGCACTGACCAGCGTCAGCGTGTGGGACAGTGCGGGGTGGGAGGAGGTGGGCTCGGGCTCACGTCCAGGCTGGACTCTCGAGGGCCCCCTCCCCAGGTCAAACCACAGCGCCCTCACACACAAACCCTCCTTTTATTTCACGGGGGCAGGTGCCTGGATAGGCTGCGGGGAAAGGGGCGACTGCCTCGGGCTGTGGGCAGGCCTAGTGGCCTCCGTAGTTCTGCATGAGCTCCGAGACTGCCTGAACGATCATCAGGGAGCCGGTGGACACGAGGACGATGAAGACGACAGTCAGAAGGATGCCCAGGACCAGGGAGCAGATGTTCAGGCATTTGGCGGTGGAGGCGTAGCTCTGGGCCCCAGTGATGTCGCCGACCATCTTCCGGTCCCTAGACTGGAGGAGGAGAGGTGGTGAGGGTCCAGGTGACCGCCGGGCCTGTGGCTCAGGCCCTCCCCCGCTGGTCCCCACTGCCCGTTCTTCCCAGCGGGGACCCACGCCCGCCTGTCCCCTGGAGTCTGAGCGCGACAGTGGCCGATGAGCGCTCCTCCCCTCCTGGGGTCTCCATCTGCTTTCCCGCAGACAGTCAGCCTCTCCAGGAGGCCCAGGGCTCTCCCATCCTTTCTCTGGCCGCCTCACTGGCCCCTCACCCACCAGGGGACAAAAGGCTGACCCTGGTCATCCCCACGCACCCCCTGCAGCCTCATCATGACCTGCACGTGTACACACACACACACACACACACACACACACAGACACACACACACACCATGCAGCAGAACAACACACACGGGGGCTCCCAACCCCACGTGCCGTCTGGGCAGGGCCTCTCCAGGTTCACACACACTTCCGTGGAGACGCCCCGGGTGCCCACCCACCTTCACAGAGTAGGCAAATGCCACGAAGCCCAGGCAGCACCAGTTCATGAAGATGGTGTTGAACAGGGACCACACGATGTGGTCGGGCACGGCGGTGTCGCTGCGGATGTTGATCACCGTGGTCGTCACGGGCGCCTGGCTCTGGGGCGCCCCCAGCACGGCCACCTCGTGCTCCTCCTTGAGCACCTCATAGGCTGGGGGCACCGCCCCGTGGGCCCCAGTGAGTAAGAGCTGGGATGTGCGGTTCATGGTGGGGACGGAGCAACTGCAGTCCAGATGAGCAACTGCGGTCCAGATGCCACCACACACTTGGGGGGCCCTCCTTTACCCAGGAGTTTCGATTTCTCCTAAGTTTCCTTTTCCTGGGCCGGTTTCGTTTCGTAAGTGGAAATGGGCTGGGCTTAGGAGGTGGGGTGGACCACTGAGTGTCAGGTTACACCGGAGTCAGTGGGAGGGAGGCTCCTTTCCCAGAGGCTGGAAGGGGCTGGAGGTTTCCTTCCACCCTCCCAGGTTTTTGGCTGGGACTCCCCTCTGTCATAATAAAAAGACAGTTTAACAGGAGAAAAATAACAGTTTACCAACCCGTATACCTCCTGTCTATGAGAGGGACCCAGAAAAGCTCAGCAACTTCCCCAAATGCTGAAGTCAGCACCTAAATGCCATCTGAGCTCAAGATGAGAGGCTGCGGTGGGCAGGAGAGGCCTCCTTGGGGAAGTTACCCCGAAAAGCACAGAAACAGGGTGGTTTCCTGCAGAGGTCATCCTTGCCGCCTCCACCCATGAAAGTTTCCAGGAAATGCGGTCGCCCCCTGGTCGCTCAGTCGTGCCCGACTCTTTGTGACCCCACGGACTGCAGCCCACGAGGCTCCTCTGTCCATGAGATTTTCCAGGCAAGGATACTGGAGTGGGTTGCCATTTCCTTCTCCAGGGGATCTTCCCAACCCAGGGATCGAACCTGGGTCTCCTCCACTGCAGGCAGACTCTTTACCAACTGAGCTACAATGGAAGCCCCCTGGTACAATAGGGTCGCCCTTACAGGGAGGTTTGCCTTGTTCATTAAATGTCTCTCGTAGGCTGACTTCTACTCAGCCTCAGAATTAAAAATAACCAGTTAAAATAATCAATGTACCAAAGAGGCTTGTTTGGGGTTATGAGTTCTACTTCCCTTAACACCCGAGTCAGGCCCTGTGTTAGCCACACCCCCTTCCCTATTTAGGGATGTGGTCTGGGGACCCTTCCCCAGCCTGGGGGTCTCAGGCCCAAGCCTGCTGCAGCGCCCACTGTCCCCACTCGGGCCCCTGCCAGGCCCCACTCAGCCTCACCCCGAGGCCCAGAGGAGCCCCACCCCCACCACCAGCCCCCCAGCCGCACAGGTCTCCCCTCTGAGGGGCACTGGCCCCCCAGTCCTGAGTCCCCGCTCCAGGCGGGGTTTGGGTCCTTCCTGGTTGCAGGTCAGCACCCAGCAGCCCGTGTGGCCTGCCCCCCCTCATTTCTCATGGGACCTGGGGTGGCTCCAGAGGGAGCCGGCGTGCTGGCAGGACAGTTCCTGGGCTTGGGGCTGTGCCCCCTCCTTAGGGACAGGGTGGGTTGGCTCTGTGGCCAGGCCTCCGCTCTCTTCAGACTTCTTGAAAAGAGCCAGTCATTTTACCAGCAAAAACGTTTACACACAGGAATAACAGATAACTGCAATTCAGGACAAGAAAGTCATAGCAAAAACTGTAAACACATTCGGGAAACAAAGGGGAAGATGTTACTCTGTAGAGAAAAAGGAAGCGGTTGAAGGGGCCGCTATGAGCAAAGTCCATCAGAGAGACGCGGCGAGCAGGGTGCTGGCGGTTCCTGTGGCTGAGCTGCAAGGACTCTCGTCGGCCGTTGTTGTTGGCGTGCGGAAGCACCCCCTTCTCCTCTGGGTTCTCTTGGCTGGTCTAAGAATTAAGTTGTCATAAGACAATTAGGACAGAATCACACAGAAGTTTAGCAACATGTACACATGGGAGAGACCCAGGAGAACTGAATCACCATCGAAATGGCCAAGACCCTCACCTTAAACACCATCTTCAACTAAAGACAAGGGAAGATGCTGGGGTAGGCTTTCATGACTTGAAGGGGGAAACTGACCTGGAAATAGAAAAGCAAATGTTTGGGAAGCAAATGTTCACTGGGCCAGGCAGGGACACAGACTGGACTCTGATCTCCAACAAACCCTTTATCCAAATTATTTCAGGCTGTTATGGGAGGCAACAATAAAAGCTTCCCAAATCTTCTGTTTCATTTTCTTTTTTAAAATCAGCCTAAATTAATCCTTATGCCAAAGAGAAACATTTGGGATAGTAAATTCTGCTCCTCTCCAGTGGGCACTATCATTACAGATGTTACAAGAAAACCAGAACCAACCTTTCGGCCAACCCAGTATGTCCTTGTGGAAGCCCCCAGCTCTCCTCGGGCTGTGCACAGGCTTCTCGTCACGTTTTCTTTGAGCCAAGGGACAAACTCTCCGGGCAAAGCTGGAACCATGTGTGCCTCCTGGAAGTTTCTGGTTAAGGTGTTACGGAGGCTCGATGACCAGCAAGAGGCCTCTGATCCCTCATGAGGAGAAAGCAGAAGGTAAACGCAGCAAGCGCACACCGCCCTTTACCCTCCAGCTGCCCGCAAAGGCTTTGCCCAAGCACAGACGCCACTGCCAACTGTCACCTTGTGAGGGGCACTGAGGGGTGCTCGTGAGCTGTAGCTTCTGCAGACCCTCGGGTCAGAAGAGAGGCGTCAGCATCAATCAACCAAGGCTACCTCAAATTATGGGTGTCCCAAAGCTGACAAATAGCCCGATTTACATGGATTGCCCTTCAGTTATCTTACAGATCTTGTTTTTCCATCCAGAGTTGGATTGCTTTGAAGCAAGGAATGGGGCATGGAATTAATTAAGGAATCTGAGCCCAAGTTGGAGTTGGGACAGGCCTGCAGGCTAAGCTTTCTCGCCCTCAGTGCATCAGTGGTGACCCCAAACAGGAAGACATGTCCCTCTACACCTCCAACAGGAAGGCCTCTCCCCTTCCCACCCAGCAGGAGGAAGCAGGTTTCTCTCTGCCGCCCCCCACCCCACCAACAGCCCAGCCAGAGACCTCAGAGGCCCAGCCCCCGGAAACCTCGTTACTTTGCACCGCGGCTCCTCCAATGGACTCTGGTCACCCCCGCCCCTCCCATCTCCCCCTTCTCCCTCTGTCCAGGTTCTCTGGGTTTCTGTGTGTCCCACCATGGTTTGCATATCCTGAGTTGCATTTCCTCTGCTATTCCTGAGTAAACCTGTCTCTGCTGGTGCTGACTGGAAAAAAAGGCACAAACTAAATGTTGAGAATTATGTTTTATTTGGCAGATGAAACTGAGGCCTTAAGCCTGGGAGAAAGCCTCTCTGAAGATAAGGGAGGAGCCAGGACATATAGGAGTTTTGCAACAAAAGTCAAGTAGTCAGAACATCAAAAGATTACTGTTACTTAAAGAAAAAGCAGACATCTTAAGTGATGATTTAGTGCTGTTCTATGAGCGGGAAGATGCAAGTGTCTGGGCTCACTGGAATCATTCCTCTGCCTGCACCTCAGCTCTCTGGGCCAGGGTCCCGCGCTTCCCCATCCAGAGTCCCCTCAGAAGGGCGGCTGCGGTGGCCAAGAGGTTGTCCACAAATCCTTGTTTACTGCTGTGGCAGGCGGCATTCTATGCCTGCAAGCTTCTCCTGCACTTTCAATTCTTGACCTACAGAGTACGCTGTGTAGTTCATATTTATTGAATTCCAATATTCATTAGTTTTGTAAGTTTTTCTTGGGCAATAAAAGTACCCTAGAAACTATAAACCATGTTGCCTGCCTAATGGACACCTGGCTGTTTGACCCATCTGGGTCTTGGGCAGACTAGGGAGCGAGATGCAAGTGTGGTGGGGAGGCCGCCCCGCACCCCCTGGGCCCCGAGGCGGTCAGTGTCTGGTCGTCTCCCACGACGGGGTTGGTGGAGGTTTTCCTCCCCGCTGGGCCAATTCCAGAGTCCCCCCAGCCAGCCCCACGGCGTGGCTCTTACCCCGAAGCCGCTGACCCCACGTAAGGACAGTCCAGCGCCACCCGATTCCGTGTCTATCGCGCCTCGAGGTAGGGGGGTGACTCCTGGGGTGGGGCCACCCGTTGCCCGGTGGCCACACTGAGAGCTAGACTTGGGTCCGGGCCCCGCGTGAAGTCACGGTTGGCGCCACGCTGCCCTCTGTCATCTGTCGTTGCTTTTGTCGTTCTGTGGCTCTTTACCTTCACTTTGTGCGCTAAGTAACTCAGTCGTGTTCAGCTCTTTGTGACCCTGTGGCCTGTAGCCCTCCAGGCTCCGCTGCCCGTGGAATTTCCCAGGCAAGAACTGGAGTAGGTAGCCATTCCCTTCTCCAGGGGATCTTCCTGACCCAGAGATCGAACCCAGGTCTCCTGCACTGCAAGCAGATTCTTTACCCTCTGAGCCACCAGGGATTGTCTTTGTACTTTTTAGCTGGTGTCTATCTTCACTGATACATGCAAACCTTATCTGCTCAATTTTTAACACCAGAGGCACTGAGAAGCTCATACAGTAGACATGAGGCCACATGTCCCAGAGCTGCAGCCAGTTCCTGCCCACATCTGGGGCTGGCCTCTCCATCACCAGGAACACGTGCCAGCTGTGGAAAACCACACAGAAAAATAGTGGGGTGGAGAATTCTCGAAGCCCATCTCTCCACAAAAGCAGGAAAAATTTTGCAAAAAATTTCAGAATCAACATTTTCAGCCTCTGAAAGTAGAGAAAGTCTTGCAGAAATCAGAGGAGTGCTTAATCAAGAAAAAATAGTGTAATTTCAGCACAGGGCTGTGTGGCATTTTAACTTACCCTGGTTCCACCCCTCATGTCTAAGCTCTGTGGCAGCCTCGCAGACAGCAACCTGTAATCTATTTCAGACTCTCGCCACAGTCTGAAGAGGCAGGGGCACTTCCTAACTCATTCTCTGAGGCCAGAATCACCCAGACACCAAAGTCAGAGAGAGAGACTACAAAGAAAAACAAAGACCAATATCCCTTACGAGCATAGGTTTAAAATCCTCGTCAAGTTCTAGCAAACCGAATCCAATATTACATATACACCACGACTGTTACCAGCTGGGCTGGAGCCAAACTCAAGGTCAGCTGCTCATTACTCCCTGTTTGGCAGACAGGCAAGTTTTGTTGGCTGCAGAAGCAAGATGCTTTATTCAGGAACCTGGCAACCTGGGGAGATGGCAGACTGGTGTCCCCCAAACCACTTCTGAGTTGCCGATCAGGGCAAGAGCTTTTAAAGGAAAGCGTCGAGGGTTTGCAGGTGGTGGCTACGTGCAGAGCAGCACAGTCAGCTCTGACCAGCATCCTGAAACTGTGGTGCAGGCTCTGGTGAGCATCATCTTATTTGGAGTGAAGTGAATCTTCAGCTCCAGGGTCGAGTTGTTCTTGTTTTCTTGAGCGCAGGTTTTGGAAGTGTGCCACATGGAGCAACTTATGTCATTTCTACAGCCTGGTCATCATGCAGTTAGCTTTTTCCCTTTGGTGGCAGTTTTCAGTTCAGTTCAGTTCTGAGTCAGGTCCAACTCTTTGCGACCCCATGGACTGCAGCACGCCAGGCCTCCCTGTCCATTATCAACTCCCGGAGGTTACTCAAACTCATGTCCATCGAGTCAGTGATGTCATGCAACCATCTCATCTGCTGTTTTCCCCTTCTCCTCCGGCCTTCAATCTTTCCCAGAATCAGGGTCTTTTCTACTCAGTCAGTTCTTTCCATCAGGTGGACAAAGTATTGGAATTTCAGCTTCAGCATCAGTCCTTCCAATGTATATTCAGGACTGATTTCCCTTAGGATGGACTGGTTGGATCTCCTTGCAGTCCAAGGGTCTCTCAAGAGTCTTCTCCCAACACCACAGCTCAAAAGCATCAGTTCTTCAGCACTCAGCTTGCTTTATGGTCCAACTCTCACATCCATACATGACTACTGGAAAAACAATAGTTTTGACAAGATGGACCTTTGTTGGCCAAGTAAGGTCTTTGCTTCTTAATATGCTGTCCTGGTTGAACATAGCTTTTCTTCCAAGGAGCAAGCATCTTTTAATTTCATGGCTGCAGTCACCATCTGCAGTGATTTTGGAGCCCTAAAAACTAAAGTCTCTCACTGTTTTCATTGTTTCCCCATCTATTTGCCATGAAGTGATTGGACCATATGCCATGATCTTAGTTTTCTGAATGTTGAGCTTTAAGCCAACTTTTTCACTCTAACTTTCACCAAGAGGCTTTTTAGTTCTTTGCTTTCTGTCATAAGGGTGGTGTTATCTGCGTATCTGAGGTTATTGATATTTCTCCTGGCAATTTTGATTCCAGCTTGTCCTTCAGCCAGCCTGGCATTTCTCATGATGTACTCTGCATGTAAGTTAAATAAGCAGGGTGACAATGTACAGCCTTGACGTACTCCTTTCCCAATTTGGAACCAGTCCACTGTTCCATGTCCAGTTCTAACTGTTGCTTCTTGACCTGCATACAGATTTCTCAGGAGGCAGGTCAGGTGGTCTGGTATTCCTATCTTTTGAAGAATTTTCCACAGTTTATTGTAATCCACAAAGTCAAAGGCTTTGGCATAGTCAATAAAGCAGTAGATGTTTTTCTGTAATTCTCCTGCTTTTGTGATGATCCAATGGATGGTGGCAATTTGACCTCTGGTTCCTCTGCCTTTTCTAAATCCAGCTTGAACATCTGAAAGTTTACATTTCACGTATTGCTGAAGCCTGGCTTGGAGAATTTTGAGCATTACTTTACTAGCCTGTGAGATGAGTGCAACTGTGCGGTAGTTTGAGCATTCTTTGGCATTGCCTTTCTTTGGGATTGGAATGAAAACTGACCTGTTCCAGTCCTGTGGCCACTGCTGAGTTTTCTAAATTTGCTGGCATATTGAGTGAAGCACTTTCAGAGCATCATCTTTCAGGATTTGAAATAGCTCAACTGGAATTCCATCACCTCCACTAGCTTTGTTCGTAGTGATGCTTCCTAAGGCCCACTTGACTTTGAACTACAGGATGTCTGGCTCTAAGTAACTGATCACACCATCACGGTTATCTGGGTCATGAAGATATTTTCTATATAGTTCTGTGTGTTCTTGCCACCTCTTTGTAATATCTTCTGCTTCTGTTAGGCCCATAGCATTTCAATGTTCCCTTGGTATCTCTAATTTCTTGAAGAGATCTCTAGTCTTTCCCATTCTATTGTTTTTGTCTATTTCTTTGCATTAATCACTGGGGAAGGCTTTCTTATCTTCTTGCTATTCTCTGGAACTCTGCATTCAAATGGGCATATCTTTCCTTTTCTCCTTTGCCTTTCACTTCTCTTCTTTTCTCAGCTATTTGTAAGGCCTCCTCAGACAACCATTTTGCCTTTTTGCATTTCTTTTTCTTGGGGATGGTCTTGATCACCGCCTCCTGTACAATGTCACGAACCTCCATCCATAGTTCTTTAGGCACTCTGTCTATCAGATCTAATCCCTTGACTCTATTTGTCGTTTCCGCTGTATCATAAGGGATTTGATTTAGGTCATACTTGAATGGTCTGGTGGTTTTCCCTACTTTCTTCAATTTAAGTCTGAATTTTGCAATAAGGAGTTCATGATCTGAGCCATAGTCAGCTCCTGGTCTTGTTTTTGCTGACTGTATAGAGCTTCTCCATCTTTGGCTGCAAAGAATATAATCAGTCTGATTTCAGTGTTGACCATCTGGTGATGTCCATGTGTAGAGTCTTCTCTGTGTTGTTGGAAGAGGGTGTTTGCTGTGACCAGTGTGTTCCCTTACAAACTCTGTTAGCCTTTGCCTTGCTTCATTTTGTACTCCAAGGCCAAGTTTGCCTGTTACTCCAGGTATCTCTTAACCTCCTACTTTTGCATTCCAGTCCCCTATAATGAAATGGACATCTTTTTTGAGTGTTAGTTCTAGAATGTGTTAAAGGTCTTCATAGAACTTTTCAACTTCAGCTTCTTCAGCATTACTGGTCCAGGCATAGACTTGGATTACTGTGGTATTGAATGGTTTGCCTTGGAGACAAACAGATCATTCTGTCATTTTTGAGATTGCATCCAAGTACTGCATTTCGGACTCTTGTTGACTATGATAGCTACTCCCTTTCTTCTAAGGGATTCTTGCCCACAGTAGTAGAAGGCAATGGCACCCAACTCCAGTACTCTTGCCTGGAAAACCCCATGGACGGAGGAGCCTGGTAGGCTGCAGTCCATGGGGTCGCTAAGAGTCGGACACAACTGAGCGACTTCACTTTCACTTTTCACTTTCATGCATTGGAGGAGGAAATGGCAACCCACTCCATTGTTCTTGCCCAGAGAATCCCATGGACAGAGGAGCCTGGTGGGCTGCCGTCTGTGGGGTCACACAGAGTCGGACACGACTGAAGCAACTAAGCAGCAGCAGTAGATACAATGGTCTGCTGCTGCTAAGTCGCTTCAATCGAGTCCAACTGTGTGCGACCCCATAGACGGCAGCCCACCAGGCTTCCCTGTCCCTGGGATTCTCCAGGCAAGAACACTGGAGTAGGGTGCATTTCCTTCTCCAATGCATGAAAGTGAAAAGTGAAAGTGAAGTTGCTCAGTCGTGTCCGACTCTTCGTCTGCAACCCCATGGACTGCAGCCTACCAGGCTCCTCCATCCATGGGATTTTCCAGGCAAGAGTACTAGAGTGGGGTGCCATTGCCTTCTCCAGATACAATGGTCAGCTGAGTTAAATTCACCCATTCCAGTCCGTTTTAGTTCACTGAATCCTAAAATATCTATGTTCACTCTTCCATCTTTTTTTGACCACTTCCAGTTTACCTTTGAGAGTCATTTCCTAGGCAGGTTGATAAGGAGTCTAGGGGTCCCCAAGGAGAGAAGAGTCTGGAATTCTCAAGGAAATTCTCAAGAACAAACTTTTTCCTTCTCTACATTCCTTAGGATTATATAACAATAATGTGTCCTGCCTGAAGACAGTCTCTGGATTAAACCTTCTGGCTAATTCTGTTATCTTAAAATGTAAATAATGGGAGTAGGTCTGGTGAGGTCTTTACAACCTCCAGACATTCTTTGGATTCATTGGAGAGGATATAACTTCATTGCTAACACTAGCAAGGGGGTACTCTTTCTGCCCCCTTCTGATGCCTATGTCAGAAGCTTTCTCTATCTCCTTTACACTTTGATAAAATTTTATTACACAAAAGCTCTGAGCGAATCCCGGTGTCTTCGCGTGATTCAACAGCAACCTTTCACCTTGATTCATGGCCCTAACATTCCAGGCAATATTGCTCTTTACAGCATCAGACTTTACTTCCATCACCTGTCACATCCACAACTGGGTGTTGTTTTTCCTTTGGCTCCATCTCTTCATTCTTTCTGGAGTTATTTCTCCCCTGATCTCTAGTAGCATACTGGGCACCTACTGACCTGGGGAGTTCATCTTTCAGTGTCCTATCTTTTTGCCTTTCTGTACTGTTCGTGGGGTTCTCAAGGCAAGGATACTGATGTGGTTTGCCCTTCCCTTCTCCAGTTTAGTGTTAGTATCTGTGAAACAACCAAGGAGTGTGCAACAGACACTGCTATCTGTGTCCTTCCGGAGGAACTAAAGATTCTGTGACAGGTAGGTGATGGCTGAGTCACTGTTTAAATTGTTACCTGCTTTTCTGGCCCAACTGCTATTATTTTTATCACTACATAGTCACATCTTTTAGATTAATTCTTGAACCAGGCTTTTATGACTAACGCCTTTTTCTACAAATAAGAATCAGGTCACGTGGAGGGACCTTTGTACCTGGGAGAGCCCCTGCAGGTTCCTGCTGGGTTTCATGACCAAGAGGGATTTATTCCAGAAATGCAACCATGGTTTAAGAATACAAGTCAATTAATAAAGTCAAAGTACTTAATACATGGTCCTAATAAATGAAGAAAAAACACTATGTGATTATCACAATTACTGCAGACAAAGCCTCCGACAAAAATCCAACAACATTTCATTTTAGAAGCGTTTCAAAAGGAAAAAGCACTTCTTTAACTTGATAAAGGACATCTACAGAAAAGGTACAGCTCACATCATACATAAAGGTGAATGACTGAAAGCTTCTCGAACCTGTAGACCGCTTTGGGAAGCATATGGTCATTTTCACAATATTGGTTCTTCCAGTCCAGGAACGTGCTGTATCTCTCTGCCTCTTTACGTCGTTTTTTCTTTCTTTCATCAGTGCCGTATAGTTTTCTGCTACAGGTCTTTTGTCTCTTTAGGTAGGTTTATTCCTAGGTATTTTGTTGTTGTTGTTGCTGTGGTGAATGGGATTGTTCCCTTAATTTCTCTTTCTGATTTTTTGTTGTGTATAGTGTATAGGAATGTATCCTTATCAAATTGCTGATGGCATTTTCCACAGAACTAGAACAAAAATTTTACAATTTGTTTAGTAACACAAAAGACCCCAAACAGCCAAAGCAATCTTGGGAAACAAAACAGAACTAGAGGAATCAGGCTTCCTCCAGGTGATTCCTTCCTGTAGGAATTCCTTCCTGGAGGAATCTGACTTCAGACTATACTGCAAAGTTACTGTAATCAAGACAGTATGGTACCAGCACAAAAACAGAAGCATAGACCAATGAAGCAGGATAGAAAGCTCAGAGATAAACCCACACACCAGTGGGCACCTTATCCTTGACAAAGGGGCAAAAATATACAATGGAGAAAAGACAGCCTCTTCGATAAATGGTGCTGAGAAACCTGGACAGCTACATGTGAAAAATGAGATGAGAACGCCTCCTGGCCTCCCTACTGGCCCCAGAGGGAAGTCTCTGCGTGCGTGGGGCTGCAGTGACCTGTCGCTGATTGGTGGCCCCTCCCCAGGCCCAGCATGTGCCTGTCATGGCAGAGGGCACTCCTGGCAGCTGGCTCGAGGTGGTCCTGGTGGTGGCAGTCCAGCTGGGGCAGCAGGTGCTGGAGTGCCGGTGGTGCTGGGGTCCGTGGGGCCTCTGGCGGGCCGTGCAGTTGGAGCAGGAGGACTTGGGGATGGTGGGCATGAACTGCATGGAATTCCGCTGGGGCAAGGCCATGGCCCTCATCTTTGTGGGCGGCGTGCCCCAGGGTGGCACCATGCTGGACGCCCGTGCCAATGCACTGGGGAGAGGAGACCACATCATCCCCCACGTGCTGGCTGTGCACCAGGCCTGGTCCAAGTGAGGCTGAGAGAAGCTACAGCCGGATGAGGCAGGCATGACAGGCAAGGTGCTGGACACCGCCGTGCAGGCCTTCATCCTGGAGGTGATCACCTAGCACCAGGAGCCAGCCTGCATCCTCTGCGACAAAGACTCCTTTCCCCTCAAGTCCTACATCAGCCTGTTGGCCTCTTCCCCAACTCCAAGTTCCTGCTGGTGGTGCAGGACAGCCTCTGTGTTCTCCCTGGTCACCCACAAGGTCACCATCGCTGGCTTCAAGCCTAGCAGCTACCACGACTGCCTCACCAAGTGGAGCAGGCCATCGAGGCGATGTATGTCCCAAGCATGGAGGAGGCAAGGACAAGTGCCTGCCATGTCCTATGAGCAACTGGTTCTGTACCCTTCGCGCTCCCTCAAGCTCATCCTCTGCAGCAACAGCATCCTATATCAGGACCACCTCATCTGCAAGCCCTGCAGCCCAAGTCCAAGATTGAGCTCCATATACCAGGTCCTCAAGCCTGTGAACCTGGAAGCTCTCTCCAAGTGGACTGGCCACATTCCTGGGGATGTGTTGAGGGACATGGGCTAGATGGCCCCCATGCTGGCCCAGCTCATCTATGACCCCTATGCAAACCCACCCAATTACTACGACCCCAGCCCACCCCACAGTCATCAACCACACACACCAGGTCCTGAAACAGGGACTACAAAACACCGGTCAGTCTGAAAGGCTACTTTCAGGTAGACAAGAACAGCACCTCTTCCCACCTAAGAAGCTCGTGATTTCCAGATCTCTGCAAATGGCTTTGTTGCCAGGAGAAACTGCATTAGAGTGGAAACTGGACCTTTAATCCAAGCATATTATTTGCTGTTATATTAATCACCAAAACAGGACTCCTCATGAGGAAGGTATATGCATATGTTTGCAAAAGCTGAATTATTGAAAACTTACCTCTTCACACTCTATCTTAGGACCGTCTGGGGTAGAGAACCAAAAGTGTGGAAGTAGTCTGGTTTTTGAAACTTTGGTATTTTGCATTTTTCCCCTTGAAAACTTGTTTTAAGAAGTGGATTTGCAGGACTGCCTTGGTGGCTTTGCCTGCAGGGACAAGGCCCACCACCTGTGCCTCTCCTGTAGACTCTTATTTTTTAATTCAAAGAATCCAATTAAGAATTTAACATATGAGGTCTTCTTTGATTCTCCTTTTCTCTTTGGTTGACTCAGTTTCACAGAAGAACTATATATATATAATTTGAATAAACCGAATGGGGGAAAAAAAACAGTTCCCAGCACCATACACAAAAATAAACTCAAAATGGATTAAAGACCTAAATGTAAGGCCAGAAACTATAAAAACTCTTAGAAGAAAACATAGACAGAACACTCTGATATAAATCGCAGCAAGATTTTCCTTGAGCCACCTCCTAGAGTAATGGAAGTAAAAGCAAAACCAACAACACAAATGGGACCAACAGTTAGAACTGGACATGAAACAACAGACTGGCTCAAAATTGGGAAAGGAGTACAACAAGGCTGCATATTGTCACCCTGCTTATTAAATCATATCCAGAGTACATCATGCAAAATGCCAGACTGCATTAATCACAAGCTGGAATCAAGATTGCCAGGAGAAATATCAACAGCCTCAGATATGCAGGTGATACAACTCTAAAGGCAGAAAGTGAAGAGGAACTGAGGAGCCTCTGGATGACCGTGAAAGAGGAGAGTGAAAAAGCTGGCTTAAAATTCAACAATAAAAAGCTAAGATCATGGCACCCAATTCCAACACTTCAAGTAAATAGAAGGGGGAAAATTGGAAGAAGTGACAGATTTCATTTTTGGGGGAGGCTCCAAAATCACTGCAGATGGTGACTGCAGCCATGAAATTAAAAGACGCTTACTCCTTGGAAGGAAAGTTATGACCAACCTAGACAGCGTATTAAAAAGCAGAGACATTACTTTGCCAACAAAGGTCCGTCTAGTTAAGACTATGGTTTTTCCAGTAATCATGTATGGATTTGAGAATTGGACTATAAAGAAAGCTGATCGGTGAAGAATTGATGCTTTTGAACTGTGGTGTTGCAGAAGACTCTTGAGGGTCCCTTGGACTGCAAGGAGATCCAAACAGTCCATCCTAAAGGAGATCAGTCCCAGGTGTTCATTGGAAGGACTGATGCTGAAGCTGAAACTCCAATACTTTGGCCACCTAACGCAAAGAGCTGACTCATTGGAAATGACCCTGATGCTGGGAAAGATTGAAGGCAGGAGGAGAAGGGGACGACAGAGGATGAGATTGTTAGCTGGCATCACGGACTCAACAGACATGAGTTTGAGTGAACTCTGGAGTTGGTGATGGACAGCCTGGTGTGCTGCAGTCCATGGGGTCACAAAGAGTTGGACACGGACTGAGCAAATGAACTGAACTGAACTGAACCTTCTGACTAATCTTGTTATCTTGAAACTTGTATACTGTGGGAGTGGGTCTGGTAAGAGCTTTCTATTGTTAGTTCTAACCTTGTTAATTTAAGATGCATGTTGTGAGAGTGGGTCTGATAAGAGTATACAAGGCCTTGGTAAGACTTGCAGGGGGGCACTCTCCGCCCGCTTCTGATTCTATGTCCGAAGGGTTCTCTGTCCCTTTTCAGGGCTTCCCTGGTGGCTCAGGTGGTAAAGCGTCTGCCAGCGATGCAGGAAACCTGGTTTGATCCCTAGGTCGGGAAGATCCCCTGGAGAAGGAAATGGCAACCCACTCCAGTGTTCTGGCCTGGAAAATTCCATGGACAGAGGAGCCTGGTAGGCTACAGTCCATGGGGTTGCAAAGAGTTGGACACGACTGAGCGACTTCAGTTTCTTTCACTTTCATACTTTAATAAAACTCTGATACACAAAAGCTCTTGAGTTATGAAGCCTGGCCCTTGGTCCCGAAGCTAAATCTTTGGAGATCAAGAATCCGACCACCATTCACCACAAAGCTATCAGGTAGCTAGTGAGAAATCTGCGCGACACAGGGAGCTCAGCCTGGGCTCTGAGATGACCTGGAGCAGGGGGATGGGGGTGGGGAGGTTCAGGAGGGAGGAGACACGCGCGTACTCGTAGCTGATTCCTGCAGCTGTACAGCAGAACCCAACGTAACGTGGTAAAGCAATTGTCCTCCAGTTAAAAATACTAATAATAAAAAAAGACTGAAAGCTTCCGCTGAGATCAGAAACAAGATGAAGCTGTTGCTTAAATCCGGCATCATTCTGAGGGCTCTGAGAAAGGCAGTGAGACAGAAAATGCAAAGGGAGGGGACACGCAGCTCAGAAGTGAAGCGCCTTGGGAACATCTCCACACGCAGATGACGCGACTGTGTGTAGAAAATCCTGTGAGAACCACAAAAGTCTATTTAAAGAGATTAGCAAAGTTGCAGGTGACAAAATCAACGTCCAAAAATCACTAGCAATGATTAACCTAATGATTATAATTAAGAAAAACAATTCCATTTGTAATAGTGTTTTTGAAATACTTGGTAAAATTTACCCAAGTAGGTTGTTTGACTTGTATGCCGAAAACTACAGATCACCGCTGAAAGGAATTAGAAAAGCCTAAATAAACGAAAAGACACCTATGCTCCACAGACCTGAGCTCTTAGGCAACACTCCCACAAATGACCTTCAGTTTCAACACAATCAGTATCAAATTCCCACAGTTTTTATTTTATTTTTTCCAGAAATGGATAGGCTGATCCTAAATCCACATGGAATTGTCAGGCCAAAACAATCTTGAAAAGAATAACAGAGTTAGGGGCTCATGATTGCTTCCTGATTCAAAATTCACTACAAAGCTGCAGTCGTCGAGGCGCTGTGCTCCTGGCGTAAGACACACACGTGGGCTGTGGGACCGAAACTCGAGTCCATGATAAACTCATACGTAGACAGTCAAGGGAGGCAACCAGGCTGCCAGGACTGTTCACAGCTGGTGCAGGTGCGGGTGTCCACATGGAGAGGGAAGAAGCTGGACCTTGCCTCACAGTTCATACAAAACTCATGGATGCAGTGAGACAGGCCGTGACCTGGGGCCTCTTGATACAGGGCTTATACCTGGGCCAACTCGTCCTAGAGCAACAAAGGAACTAGAAGGGACTCAGAGAGACTGCGTGCGTGGGCACCTGGGGCCAGGAATGGGACTAAGAGAGACCGCATGCATGGGCACCTGGGGCCAGGAATGGGACTAAGAAGAGAGACCGCGTGCATGGGCACCTGGGGCCAGGAATGGGACTAAGAGAGACCGCGTGCATGGGCACCTGGGGCCAGGAATGGGACTAAGAGAGACCGCGTGCATGGGCACCTGGGGCCAGGAATGGGACTAAGAGAGACCGCGTGCATGGGCACCTGGGGCCAGGAATGGACATGAAGACACAAAAAGGCTGGAAGAAGGGACTAAGAGAGACCGCGTGCATGGGCACCTGGGGCCAGGAATGGGACTAAGAGAGACCGCGTGCATGGGCACCTGGGGCCAGGAATGGGACTAAGAGAGACCGCGGCGTGCGTGGGCACCTGGGGCCAGGAATGGACATGAGGACACAAAAAGGCTGGAAGAAGGGACTAAGAGAGACCGCGTGCATGGGCACCTGGGGCCAGGAATAGGACTAAGAGAGACCGCGTGCATGGGCACCTGGGGCCAGGAATGGGACTAAGAGAGACCGCGTGCATGGGCACCTGGGGCCAGGAATGGACATGAGGACACAAAAAGGCTGGAACACAGCTGCCCGTGCAAAAACCGCGCCCTCCCACGAGCCCCGCGCGCAGAGCCAGCAACGGGGCAGGCCGTCGAAGCCCCCGCAGGCCGGCCCACCCACCGGTCCACACCCTCACCCACCGAAGGGACCAGCTCGCCCCATCTGGGGGCGAACATGGGCCCTGTTGCTTGTGTTCGCTCCCTCCTCCTGAAGCAGGGGCCCCAGTAAAGCCATGCCTCGATTCCTCATCTGGCCGTGTATCAATTTCTACAATTAAAGAGTCCAGGAACCCGGGTTGGCAACAGCAGGACCTAGAATAAAAGCTGAGCCGCAAACGGTTAGAAAGAAAGACAGCGTGACTTTGGATCGGGCAATGGCCCCTTAACTACATGACAAGCAACTAAAGAAAACAGAGATAAATTGTAGTTTGCCAAATTAAAAATGTTTGTGCCTCAAAGGACACTCAAGAAGGTGAAAAGACAATCTAAAAAATGGAGAGAGTTTGGAATTCATGTATCTGACGAGGGACTAGTATTCAGCATATGAAAGAACCGCAATTCAACAACAGCAAGACCCACAGACCAAGGAGTCAGTGGACAAAGGCCAGAGCAGACATTTTCCGAAGACACGTGAACA
>NW_020867681.1:0-60415 GCF_003369695.1 Bos indicus x Bos taurus
CCCAGGGGCTAGGAGCCCACGCTGGGCACCCCCAGCTTGAGGCCACACTGCCTTTCCACCATTCTGAAGGTCCTGGCAGAATAAAGCCAGGCCATGGAAGGGGGATGTGTGGCTGGCCCGTGGGACTCAGGGCAGGACTGACTTGGGTCTGTGCTGGGCTCCACATCCAGTCACCACTCTTGGAGTGTACAAATTTCTTGGGATCATTGTAGGTTTTGGCAAAAAGCAATGGAGCCAAAGTCACTTAGGATGGTTTTTAAGGAAAAACCTCACTGAAGATTCACTCAGTGCCAGCCTCAGCCCTACTGAGGTGCAGACTCCTGGTCATCCAAGGCTGTGCCCACAGCCCACCAGGGCAAGGGAGCCTCCCGGACACTGGGTGACACATGGCGTTCTTCCCCCACTTTGAGTGAAGGGCTGCACCCCGTGGATGAACCTGCTCACCCCTCCACCTCTGATGCTGAGGCCCCCGTGACTCCACGACCAGAGGATTCAGCCTCTCCCAGGGCCTCCGTGTCACTGCACAGCCCCGTGCGGGCCACTCACCCAGCAGGCAGGGTGAGTCCTGTGCGGAGCCTCCCAGCTTGTTGGCCTCGCTGCACACTCTGGGGCCGTGCACGAGCACCTCGTGTCCACTGAACGAGTGGATGAGGGCCTCTAACAATGACAGTGATGATGACGAGGAGGAAGAGGTGAAGGGGGCTAAGATCCAAGTGTCAGTCCCTGATTCAGGCATCTGTGCGTATTAACGCATTTAACCTCATGACAAGGTTGTGTGTCTCTGTGTGTGGCGGGGGGGGCCGGTCCTGCCACTGTTCTCACCTTGGAGCCGGCAAGTTCACTCTCAGTATCCAGGGGTGGCTGCCCACTGGCCACAGACTGGACAGTTTTAACACAAACTCATTCGCCCCCAGGTCTGGAGTCAGAAACCTGTGATCAAGGTGTGGGCAGGCTCAGCTCCCCCAGAGGCTCCAGGGAGGGTCCCTCTGGCCTGGTCCAGCTCTTGGGGGACCCCAGGCCTCCCTGGGCTTGTGGCCACATCACCCCGACCTCTGCATCCATCTGCACAAACCTTCTCCCCTGGGTGGCTCTGTGCTTCAAATCATTCCCTCTTCTCTTCCAAGCATATCCGTCATTGGATTTAGGGTCCTCATGCGTCCCGGGTGATCTGGTGCAGTGGTCAAGTAACTTACTTCCTGCCGAGACTTTTCATCGGATAAGGTCATCTTTGCGGGCTGCAGAAGGATGGATGGCTTTCGGGGCCACCACTCAGCCCAGCATACTGGTCACGAAGCCCCCGGGCAGAGCCTGACTGGGCTTGGTGCAGGGAGCTTCAAAGAAGCAGGGCTCCAGGACTTCAGTCCTAAGGCTGCCTTAAGAAGACAGTTAGGATCAGGACACTCGGGCACAGGGACCAAATGAGCAGGGCTCCAAGGTGTGCTGGTGGGTGTGGCGCTCACCTGCAGGGAGCCTGGAGCCTGACATGATGGCCCAGGGCTGGGGGAACAGCGCATGGTTTGGGAATGGACACATCTCAGGACGGATGAAGGGAGGCAGGCATGGCCGCTCAGGCCAGGGGAGCCCAGATCTTCCTGCTGCCCTCAAGGGCAGGTCAGATGGGCACAGGAGGGAGCCGTGGTTTAAACGACCTGGGTCGGAGTCCCGGTCTGCTGCTGTGTTGTCTCTGGCGAGTGACTCAGCCTCTCAGAGACCACTATTGCTCCTCTGCAAATCTTTGCCATTCGTGACTTGCTTCACAGTTGGGGGGAGATATTGGTGCTCTCAGCAACCCCGCCCACCCCGTGGCTGGGGCTATGCCACCTCTCCTGACCTTGAGGCACTAAGACCACCCTGCACAGACTCTCTTTGCAAAGAAGCTGGAGGCCGCTTCCCCTACCATAGGAAGGCCTTGTGGCACCGAGACAAGAAGCAGCAATGCCTCTAGCCTGGGGCTCCTGGCGCAGGGATGACCACATGGGGCCCTGGGAATGACCGTGGATGGCCCCACACGGCCAACCCGGTCTTTCCTGTTACAGCTCCCATTTCTTTCTGTGTGCTCTGTTCAAACCACACGCAAAGACCCAAAATATATTCCTCCGAGTCCATGGAGATTTCTCTCGACACTAGTCATGAAGCAGTGCCCAGGCCACATCCCTGGGAAAACACGCTCAGCTGTTTACGTGAGCGACAGGGTCCCTCCCAGAAAACATCTGGCAGGATCGGGACAGGGTCGTGGGACTC
Source organism: Bos indicus x Bos taurus (assembly GCF_003369695.1). Classification (NCBI taxonomy): domain Eukaryota; kingdom Metazoa; phylum Chordata; class Mammalia; order Artiodactyla; family Bovidae; genus Bos; species Bos indicus x Bos taurus. The sequence goes on from NW_020867681.1 coordinate 2,242, forward strand.
AGTGGACATATGGGATGTCCTCGTTCTTACACATATAGGATGTTTTAAACCCTGGTGCCTAGCCTGACAGCAGTCTGTTCCCGGGAGGAAGAAACAATAAGATGCTGGTCCCCTCCCCCAGCTGGAAGCCCCCAGAGCAGGTGGCTTCTGTCTGGACTGGCCCCTCGGGTGGGAGTCTGGAGGCCACAGAACCGCAGGGGCCTCGAGCCTTGGCGTGGGCATGGGGAGGGCCAAGGGGCTCGGGGAGGGGACAGGGTCAGGGCCCTTGCAATGGACCGCCACCAAATGCTGGACCAAGACAAGAAATAACAAACACCACACCTTAAAGTTCCTAAAGAGCCAAGAAGGCCCAGAAGAGTGACCAGGATGGTGCCGTCCGAGGTGGGGGAGGGGAGGGGGAGGCTCGCCCAGTGTAGACTGGACGGGGTTAAACCTCTGCTCCCGGCTCAACTCACTGGAACAGCGACCTCACCACAGTTGTTCCTGGCACTTTCCTTTTAGAAGGAAGAAGGACTCACAGGGCAAGCAAAAACGTCCCTGTGGGGGATTCCTGGTGGTCTAGGATGCCAAGGTTCCCTCTTCGTCCCCACGATTGCCTGAGCCGGCGTGTTGTGCGTCACGGTCACCCATCTCTGCTGAAGGGCAGCCACCTAGGTTGTTGGAAGTTTGGCCTCAGTGAGGCCGAGCCTGGCGTCCCTAGCTGCCCCTAGAGGGCTCCTGGGCAGCACACTTCCCCAGCCCATCCTGACCCCACAGCTGCCACCCACCCCAGAGGGCCCCGTCACTGCCATCAGGGAATTAGGGGTGCCGAGTCTCAGGCCCGAGGGTGGTGGGGGCGCCCCCACGGCATCCTGTGTGTGCACCCCTCCCCGGCTCATGGTCCAGCAGGAGCTGTGGGGAGCGTGTGTGCACAGCAGGGACACACAGGACGGCTCCCGAGCACCGCCGGGCCAGGAAGCCACGGAGCCAGGTGGGAGGCCTGGGCCAGACTTCTGACCACCACAGGGGCCTGGTCAACTTCCCCCCTGTGCTCTCGGCTTCCTCAGCTCCAAGGATAATACCACCACTCGGAGGGTCTCTGATGCCAGGGCTGCTCTGTGGGAGAGGTCATGTTCTCCGCACATGTGTTGAAGGCACGTGATGCCTGGTCAGTCCCTAATGACTGGGTTCATTCTTGGCAGCCCTGGGTCCTGCCTGCTCTTCCTGTTGGCACTGGGGTCCCACATGGGTGTGAGCTGGAATGCTGGTTCCAGGCTGGGTCTGTCTGCTTAGGTGACCGACGGGTCCCCAAGAGGGAGAGCGTCTGGCACGGGGTGGGCCTCACCCCCTCCTTCTCCTGATCGGCTCCAGGACCACCCTATTTCCAGTTCCCGGAGTAGGAAGACAGGGGCCCTTTCTGGGTCACTTTAACATCTCACAGGAGCCTTGCTTGATGATATTTGCTGAGTGATCCAGGGGGCTGGGGGACAGTCCTGCTGAGCTCCTACTGTGTGCTGGCCGAGGATGCTCCTGCAGTCCTTCCCCAACCTCGGCAGCATCCTCAGGTTCATTTTAATACTCGTGGACGAGGCGGCAGGCTGGGACTGCCACTGGGGGCTGACCCTGACTTCCTCACGCCTGCCCTCCACCTGGACGGCTCCCGAAGGGGACAGAAAAGTGCTCAGTCCCTGGGCAAGGGTCTGCAGGGAGGCATTTCTGCACCGTGGTTTCTGCTGACCATGTCTGCACCGCCCAGGAGGAGCAGTCACATGGGGTGCTGGCATAAGCATGCCTTCTACACATCCTGGATGTGGTACCCTCGACTGTCTCCAGTGAGCCAGGACCCAGAAGGCAGTCTCTGAGGGAGCTGGGGCTGCAGGACTGGCTGGGGCGGATTTACCCCTCAGCTTCGGCATAGGGTCTAGCTCCCAAGGCCTGGCTTGTTGAAGGAATAAAAGACATGTATTCATTCACAGTCTGCTTTGATGATTGGTGGGTAGGTTACTCAGATCCACACTCTCATGGAAAACAACAACAACAAAAAAGTGTCACGCCTTCAAGTTGCTGAAGACCTGAGAAGGCCCAGAGGAGCAACTGCCCAAGAGGAGGAGTCTAACAGAAGACACCTCCCTCCCCATGGAGCTGGACTCCCAGGAGACGACACTTTCAGGTGACCCAGAAACCACCTCCCTTCTCCAGCCGCTGGAATTACAAGGAAGGTGGTTCTGGTGCTGAGCAGGAGAAGGAGCGGGTGAGGACCCCAGTGGGTCCAGGCATATCACCTTGGTTCAAGGTGATCCTATCCATAACACCCTCAGATGAGTGGAGAATGCAAGTGCCAAGTCTTTCTGGATAAGGACATCTTCTTCCCAGGCTTGGGAACTGCCCCACGGGTTACGGAAGGGTGGCAGCCATTGTGGAAGAGCGCCAGGCACACCAGGATGAAAGACAGCTGGAGGAGAACCAGCAGAAGTGAACCCCTCAGCTTTGGGATTCTGAGAGGATCTGATGGATAATAAATCTAATCAATCAGCTAAGCTCACCTTATTTAGAGAAATAAACCTCAAGATAGAAAGGTCCTGCACAGGACAGGAAACCATTAAAGAAAATGACACAGCCAACTTGGAAGAGAACCAAACAGAATGGGCAGCAATAAAAAAGTGTCATAACGAGAAGCGAAAATACAACAGACACGTTTGAAGACACTTGACCTCTTCAGGAAAAGGAGACACGTGGCCACACAGCAGGGGCATGCTGATAACGTATGCAGCCCCCTGCCCAACCCCCTGCTCTCCAGGAAGAAAAACCAACCCTGATCTGTAGCTGCGTCATTTGCCAATTTCCGTGGTGTAAATACTTCCGCCGTGGCCTGTTTCATGTACCAAAGGGTTAACACCCAGCTGGCAGAATTCCTGATGAGCCAGAAAGAGCTGACTCTGGCACACAACCGGCCTAGAGACATGGGAGGATGTCACAACCGCAACCAGAGGAGCACAGATGTCAGCCCGACTACCTGGGACCGGGAAGAGCCGTCCTTGGGAACTTTAAAGACAAGACTCTTATAACATGTCCAGAATTCACTTTATAACTTTGCCATTTCCTTCTCCAGTTTATAACAAGTACGCTTCCACAAAACCAAGAGAGGCCCAAAGGAAGCCAGGTGGGGTGTATAAAAGCCTCAGCACTTAAGACTCAAGAGATATAAAAACGTTATGGCCGAAGAAATGAATGTGTAACGGTGGAATTATGAATAGAGATATGAATAGCTTCGGGACTAGACAATGGCCCCTGAAACCTCACTGTAGGAGAGGCTCATGGCATAGGCATTAAGCCTGGGGTAGGAGTGAGATGGGGGCTGAAGACCACATTTTATTGTTGTTCAGTCACTAAGTCACATCCAACTCTTGGAGACCCCATGGACTGCAACACACCAGGCTTCCCTGTACTTCACCACCTCCCAGAGCTCACTCAAACTCATGTCCATGGACTCAGTGATGCCATCCAACCATCTCATCCTCTGACACCCCCTTTTCCTCCTGCCCTCGATCTTTCCCAGCATCAGGGTCTTCCAATGAGTCAGCTCTTCACACCAGTTGGCCAAAGTACTGGAGCTTCAGGTTCAGCATCAGTCCTTCCAATGAATATTCAGGGTTGATTTCCTTTAGGATTGACTGGTTTGATGTCCTTGCAGTCCAAGGGACTCTCAAGAGTCTTCTCCAACTCCAAAGTTCAAAAGCATCAATTATTTGGTACTCAGCACTCTCTATAGTCCAGTTCTCATGGTTCAGGACGAAGAGTCTTGACATGAGGACCCAGCACCCAGGTTCAAGTGCTGGCTCTACCCGTCCGGCCCAGTGGCCTTGATCTCCTTGCCCCACCTCTCAGAGCCTCAGTTCCTTCCCTCAGTAAAGGGATCTGACCCCTGTACCACAAGTCAGGTCAGGATGCCCACAGAAGGTGGGGTGGGGATGGGGCTTTGCATCCAGGCTGACAAGTCCCCGAGAACATCTGTTGCTGCATTATCCTTACAGACGGAGTTGTTGAAATTAGACTTGAGGTGCCTCCAAGTCGAGAACCCCCACCCCAATGTCCAGGCTATGAGGAGGGACCCCTGCCCCTCAACTCCATGCTCATCACCACACAGCCATGTCTAGGAACTGGCTCAGACACCAGCTCATGCCCACAAGGCCTCAGCTGGAAACTGCAAGAAACATCCCCCTCTCCCCTGTCCCATGTCCATGGCAACCCTTCCCATGCCCCAGCAGATGAACGCCCCTCCATTCTAAGATGGAAGAACCAAGGTCCCAAGTAGGGAAGCCACTTGCCTGAGGCTGCTCAGCCCCCAGGAAGTGGCCAGGCTGGGTCTGGACCCACACACGTGGCCTCAGAGGGGCTGTGGGTGGTCTGAGTCTCCCTGGGAGCTCAGGTCCCCTCACCGCCTGACCAGCCATTCTGGAGTCTGGTGTGGAGGCAGCTCCCATCCTCCAGCAGGCAGTTGCTCGCTTGCTTTTAAAAAACAATATCCACGAAGACGGGAAACAGATACCGCCACGGCCCACACCAGCTCCGGGGAGGAATGAGGAGAAACTACAGCCTGCCAGCCCTGGGGTGCGGTGGCGAGCCCTGAACGGCAGCTTGAAAGCAAACTGACCTTGTAGGGTTCACGTGTCTGCAGCCTTAACAATTCTGCCAAATCTGGAGTCAAGTTCAACATCAGGGAGGTGCGGGCCTCGGTCACCCCCAGTACACAGCCAGGAGTTTCCTGTGTGGCCTTTTCGGCAATTACCAGTGAACATAAATAATGCCCTGGCTTTGAGTTCACGCTTGAAAAATGCTGATGGGTTTCAGTTACAAGGAAACATGTTGGCCACAAGCTGCTCTTGTCCGTTTCCTGGGAACCCTGGCTGCTAACACCACCGCCATCGGAGGGACAGAGCAGTGGGGGCTGGGCGGAAGAGGCGCTTCTGCAGAAGGCAGGCCTGGGCCACCTGCCTCCAGGACCTTTCCCCACCATTTCCATCCTGTCTGCTGTCCCAGGGGTCTCTGACATGACACCCCTCCTGGACCTTCATGTGTGAAACTGACTTTGGGGGCCGTCTTCTGGATCAAGGTGTCAGATCCTAATTTGACAATGAGGGCCCCTCTTGTGGGTGGCTGGGGAAGCAATTTTTAAGCTGAGTTCCTCTGGGCCCATGGTGCCTGGCGGAGGGTGGGGGGCAAGTGGATCACCTGTGGTCACAGCCAGTCGGCCAGGCTCAGCCTCCATCTGTCCTATACGCAAAGTTATGAGCACGTTTCTTCCAGACCCACCACTTCCCCCTCCACTGGGTTCCTGGCCCGGGCACCCAGTGTTGTGTACAGGTCTCTGTCTGGGGTACCTCTGGGGCACTGGACAGGGGATCGGGGACTTGCGTGGACACTGTACGGGGGGGGCCTCCTTGGGAAGTTTCTGACAGCTCCTGGGAAACAGGCCTGCATGCTCCTCGCACCTCTAAGCATGGACCAGGGTCATCAGTTTATACACCCTGGGAGCAGGTGAGAAGCGCACTGTGGGGCACTCCTAGACCTGCTAAAAGTCAGAACCTGCATCTTGATGACCTCAGGGGCTTCCGTGCACACCCCGGAACCCTACACCGAGGCAGCCAGGCCGAGGCTTGGTCCCCGCCAGACCACCTGCCCTTCTCAGCCCTCCAACCACGTGCTGTGCCTCCCCCACCCATGGCTGTACTCGAGGGGTCCCGTGTGAGTTCCCCCCATTCCTGGGATAACCGCTTGTGTGTAAAGGCTCAGCTTTGTGGCGGGACGAATGATGCCCTCCAAAAGAGACACCCACATCCCAACTCCCCATATTTGCCAGGGGGCCTTTTTTTGGAAATGGGGTCTTTGCCGATGAAATCAAGTTAGATAAGGTTACAGTGGATTAGGTGGGCCTTATGCAGGATGATGGGTGTCTTTATAAGAAGAGGAGAGACACACAGAGAGAAGGAGGCCGTGTGAGGAGGAAGCGGAGGCTGGGGGGATGTGGCCACAAACCCAGGAACACCTGGAGCCCCAGAAACTGGAAGAGTTGGGAGCGATGCTCCTCCAGAGCCCAGGTCAGGGGGCCCAGTCCTGCTGACCCTTGACTTTAGACTTCTGGCCCCCAGAACTGGGAGAGAATCAATTAGTATTGTTTTAAGCCTTCCTGCCACCCCACTTTGTGGTCGTCGGTATCAGAAGCCCCACCTGGGACACTCAATGTTCTGTGTCCCTAAGATCCACCAATCGACCGCTACCTCATCCAGGCCAGTCTTCCCCCTGGTCATCATGGGATGTCTTCTCAACAATAAACCTCCTGACTCGGGAGAAAGTCTCACGCTGCACACAGAGGCCCCATCTGTGTGGGGCTCGAAGCCCATGTTGCCTCGGAGCGGGTCAGCCTCACACACCTGCTGGCCCAGGGGGAGCAAAGGGGGTCACACACCTCTGAGCCTCTGTGACCTCCACACCCTGCCCAGTCAGAACTGCAGACGACCGGGCCAGCAGACATTTCAGGAGGGCAGACTTGCTTATCTGCCCCCATTCCTCTTGCTTCACTGTCCTTTTGCATCCCCCTACCCCTGCTCCTGGGCTTCCCTTGGGCCTCCCTTGGGGCTAGCGGGTAAAGAATCTGCCTGCAATGCAGGAGACCTGGGTTCGATCCCTGCGTTGGGAAGATCCCCTGGTGAAGGGAAAGACTACCCACTCCAGTATTCTGGCCTGGAGAATTCCATTGACTGTGTGTAGCCCATGGGGTCTCCAAGAGTTAGACACGACGGAGCAACTTTCATTTCATTCATCCCTGCTCCTGGTCCAGCCTGTCCAGCTGGCCCTCATGTTTGGGCCCAGGGGACACTGGTGACATCTGGGGACATTTTCAGTTGCATTTATGAATGCTGCAAGATCTTAAACGCCAACAACACCAAGGCTGAGAAATCCCACTTTAAGACTCTTCATCTTTTGGGGGTCATTGTTTGAGGATCCAGTGGAATCCGTGGATTTCTTTCTCCCTGGGGAAGCACTCATAAGCCCAAGTTTGTCTCACAGTGGGCAAGGTCGTGTGGCTGGGCTTTCTCCGAGGCTATCTTGTTCCCCAAACCCTCTCACTTCTTGGAATCAGAGCACACCCGGGAATGAGTCATCCCAGACATCTCTCCGCTAATCGGGCTGGTGTGGACCCGCACACACCACGCACGCTGCCTGTGCCCAGCCGGCCCCTGAAGAGACTCTGGTCTCCAGCAGGGGCAGGCAACAGGCTTCCTGGGGCCTGACTCATCTCAGGGCAAAGCTCGGGATTGCAGGAGCCATGGAAAAATCGGTAATGATCTGAAGACACCACAGGAAGATGGCTCATGCTCAGCTCCAGCTTTTTGAAATCTTAAACCATTTAGTTAATGCCACGATAACAGTTTCACCTAAAAAGGGCCCAATCAGGGACTTCCCTGGTGGTCCAGCGGTTAACACTCTGCCTTCCAATGCAGGGAGTGTGGGTACAATCCCTGGCTGGGGAACTAAGATCACCGCATGCCTTGAGATGTGGCCCCAAAGTTTTTTTTAAAAAAGGTCCAATCAACCGCTGAAAAACTTTTAAGGCTACAGAACCAAATCATCACTGAAATTTGGGGTCACTGTGATCTTGTGATTTGTATTAATAATAAGAAATACATTTTTGACCTTTGTCCCCCGGTCCTGGCACAGAGCTCCTAAAACTCTGGGAATTACCTAAGTGGGGAGAGCAGACAAGGTGTCTCTTGTTAGGTGAATGAGGTGACTTTTCAAAGAGGGCCTGCTTTCCAAAGAGGGGTGCTGCTTGCCAGGGTAACTAAGCACATGGTTAGAGGATTGGAACTTTCAGTCCCTCCCCTGCCCCCGCCCACCATGTCTGGGAAAGCCAGAAGGGCTTCTGCTTGAAGCAATCACCAACAGCCAGTGATTTAATCAATTGTGCTTGTGTGATGACTCCTCCATAAAAACCCCCAAACAGAGTCTGGGCAGCTTCTGGGTTGATGAACACAGGCAAATTTGGGGAAAGTGAGGCTCAGAGAGTGTGAAGTTCCATGCCTCCCACACACACACCTTGTCCTGTGTATGTGTGGAGGGATATATATGGAGGGATACCCCTCCATCTGCTGTTTCTGAGTTTATTACCTTTTGCAATAAGGCTGTGATCTACTAGGCAACATGTTTCTCTGAGTTCCGTGACCACTCGACAAATTAATAGAACCCAAAGTCATTAGAACCTCTGAACGGGTAGCCGGTGGGTCAGAGCGCAGGTGACAATCTGGGCTTGCAAATGATGGTTGGAGTGGGGGGAAGGTCTTGTAGGGCTGGGCCTTTAACCTGTGGGGTCTGGAACTACCCCCAGATAGGCAGTGTCCACACTGAGTTAAGTTGCAGGACCCCCAGCTGCTGTCACAGAAGTGTTGGGTGGTGCTGGGGAAACAACGCATGCATGTTGGAACTGGAAGAAGCCTCGTCACTGATTAGTACAACTCGATCTTTCCTGGTGGCCATAACCAATGTCTTTATGCTTGATGTTTATTTGAAAGTCAGAAGTTTTAAAGAACGTATGTGTGGTGAAGGATTTAAATGGACTTGGAAAGGCTATTCTTTCTCCTTTGTGAGCATGGCCATTCCATTATCATATGAGCAGTAATGATATGACTGAATATTCACATCACCAGTGAGAATGACCTGAGTGCCAGACTCTAAGTTAAGTACTTTAGGATAACCCAGTGATGTACTGACTTGTTTCCCAGGTGGTTCAGCAGAAAAGAACCCGCCAGCCAATGCAGGAAACGCAGGAGACCTGGGTTCAATCCCTGGGTGGGGAAGATCCCCTGGAGGAGGAAATGGCAACCCATTTCAGTATTCTTGCCTGAAAAATTCCATGGATAGAGGATCTTCGATGCTACAGTCCACAGGGCTGCAAAGAGTTGGACACGAATGAGCAACTGAACATGCACACAGTTGTGCAAATACTGTTGGTATCTCTTTTTGACAAATGGTGAAACTTCATGGCTGTTGGTGTTCAGTCATCCGATTTTGTCTGATTCTTTGCGATCCCATGGACTATACACTCCAAGGAATTCTCTAGGCCAGAATACTGGAGTGGGTAGTGTTTCCCTTCTCCGGGGATTTTTCTGACTCCCCACATATTGTAAGACTAAACTTGAGAATTCTTGTTTTTTATTTCATTTCAAATAGCCTTTGGGTATTTGAAAGGACAGTGTAGGTACTTTCAAGATGTCTTCTGCAAAACAAAGCCCTTTTGGCAAATATGGTCATGATATCCAGGTCAGTGCTGCTGTTGTAAGTGTCACATCTCAGCCAGAAGGCAGATCCGAAGCTCTTCCTCTGGCAGAAACAAATTCACAAAATAAGCCAGGAAAGACAGCTGGAAAAACAAACCACACCAACAACTGGAAAAGCATTCCTCATCAGACAAAGCTAGAGAATAACCCAACATCCTTGTGGCCCAAAAACCCTCTTGGCAATGAATGTTCAGGAAGGAAGAGATGAACCATATCAAGTTCTAAGCAGAGGCAATGCCCATGGCCAGTGTAGTTTAGAGACGGCCTGACTGCTCAGATGTAGACACACACCAAGGTAAACCCTTTGCAGACGGGAGTGATGGTCATCACCATAGTGTTTACTCTGGTGACAACCTGCCCTGGGCACCACATAAGGGAGCAGACCTGATGCTCTTCCTCTGCCCCCACACCATTCACTCATGAAGGCAGCTCAGGTGCTATCGTGCCCTGCCTGCCTGTCTGGCTTGACCATAAGCTGTGACCACCTCCAGGAAAGGACGCTGCCTTCTCTTCTCTCTGCACCATGAACCTGCACACAGGGGGCCTTCAGAACCTCAGGAGATTCACCACACCCCCACTATAGCCAGAACCCTCCCCAGGCATTAAAACAGCTGTGGAGTCACTTTGGCCCAAGCCCTGGTTACGGATCCCTGGAACCTACTACTGCCTCTACAGCGTGAATAATCAGGTCCTTTATACACAGATTCCCGGCTGTGAGATCTGAGCTTTGGATTCATTGTCAGCTCTGTCCCTCCTGTGGCAGCCAGGTGGGCCGTGATGTAAACAAAGGAGCTCATGAGCTGAGTTTCAAGGGAGGCATTGAAAGGACAGTGATGGATGTAACCTGTTACAAACTGATGGAGGGTCCCTACATGTCTCAGAAAAGGCCTCTGGTGTGCAGGTGTGGAGGAGGGCCCCCACACTGCAAAGGAAAGAGAGGTACTCAAGGGCAAAGGCTCGTGGCCTCTCCTGTAGCAGCTCCAGTTGGTAGCTCGTGCACAGTGGGCAGCCAATGTGGTCACATGAGTGTGACTCTTATTCCCTCACAAAGCAAGAGAAAGGGGGCAGGGTGTGGGAGTACCTGGAGGGTGTGGTGGGGTGGATGAAGGGAGGTATCCTTCCTCTCTTCAGTGCAAATTGCTTTTGTGAGTCTCAGAGCTGCCAGAAGGCACTTAGCAAGTCAGGTCCCCACAGTATCCAGTGTGGGCTGGGTGCCTTAGCCCCTGTCAGGCCACACCATATGGCTTTCCTGAGTTCTAACAGCAGGATCTGGGGATTTTGTCTAGGTACACACTTCCTTGCTGTAGCTGTGTTACCTGTTACCCCCTTCTTTGAGCCCCAGTTTTGTCCTCTAGAAAAAAGACATCGATTGCTACCTTAGCAGGTTGCTGCCTTAATCCTGTGAGGACTAATTAGGGTAATCCTACAATTAATAGCTGGCCTTAAGAGATATCAATGAATAGCTGGCCTTAAGAGATACTGGGCTTCCCTGATAGCTCAGCTGGTAAAGACTCCTCCTGCCATGCAGGAGTTCCCGGTCTGATTCCTGGGTTGGGAATCCTGATCCACTGCAGAAGGGACAGGCTACCCACTCCAGTATTCTGGCTTTTCTTGTGGCTCAGCTGGTAAAGACTCTGCCTGCAATGTGGGAGACCTGGGTTCAATCCCTGGACTGGGAAGATCCCCTGGAGAAGGGAAAGGCTACCCACGCCAGTATTCTGGCCTGGAGAATTCCATGAACTGTATAGCCTATGGGGTCACAAGAATCTTACCCGAATGAGGGACTTTCACTTCACTTTCAAGAGATATGACCTGAATCCAGATTAAACTGGAGTCTCCAAGTGTCACCTGGCATTTCTTCCCTGAAGCCAGCCAAAACCCACACAGTTGCATTTCCAGGGTCTCCACTTAGCCAGCTGGACAGAAAACCCAGCGCGGTTCAAACAAGCTGACAGACAAGCAGGAGAGGACTCACAGGCAGACGGCTTCCCTCCGCTTTCAGGTGGAGCTCCGGGACCACAGCAGGAACCGGCGCTCTCAAACCCTGGGCTCAGCAGTGGCCTCATTCTCAGGCCAGCAGCTCTGCCCTGATGGGCTCAGGAAGGCCACCAACTGCCCCAGGCTGACCTCACGCCCCTCCCACTGCTGTAGCCTGACCCCACCCAGCCCCACCCCTTCTGGCAGAAGGCCAGCTCCTCTTCCCTTGATTCCCGCCTGAGGCCCGGCCCTGGGCCCCGATTGGTCATCGCACCAGTCCTGAGCCAATCACGGTGGCCAGGGGGGAGAGAACACACCGATTGGCCAGGGCCAGGTCATGTAACCATACTCTTCAGGACACGTGTGAGCTGCTCCCCCTGTGTCAGCGGTGGAGACCGTGCGATACCCCCAGAGCAGGGCTGAGAGTCCAGTCACTATGTCCATGTGCTCAGTGTCCTGGGACGTGCCTGCGCATCCTCTCTACACACCACTTCGTCCTCTGCACGCACAATGTTCATGACACACCTCTTCCCTTCCCAAGTGCTGTTTCACGCGCCCACATTCAAGGGAGCAGGTCCTCCTGTTGGAAGATAGGTTTGGAGATCCTCTCTTAACCTCTGGCCTTGTTTCTTCTGTCATGTTAGAATAATTTCTTCAGTCTGAAAACCCCCACAAGCACCACCACATGCTGCTTTGCGTATTCAGGATTCTTAGCTGTTGTGAGTCGAGGGCGTGGCCCACGGGCCTCCCAAAGGGAATGAGTTTTGTCCAAGGAAGCACCTGAGAGGCGAAATCAGTGAATCACTTTGCTGTACACCTTAAACAAACAAATTATTGTAAATCAACAATACCTCAACTGAAAGAAAAGATATTCCTTCATCAAAAATTGTTCGGAATTTTGGAAAGTTTTTCTTTCAATTGTTGGTTCTTCAGTTCAGTTCAGTCGCCCAGTCGTGTCCGACTCTTTGCGACCCCATGAATCACAGGACACCAGGCCTCCCTGTCCATCACCATCTCCCGGAGTTCACTCAAGCTCACATCCATCGAGTCCGTGATGCCATCCAGCCATCTCATCCTCTGTCGTCCCCTTCTCCTCCTGCCCCCAATCCCTCCCAGCATCAGGGTCTTTTCTAATGAGTCAACTCTTCGCATTAGTTGGCCAAAGTACTGGAGTTTCAGCTTTAGCATCATTCCTTCCAAAGAACACCCAGGGCTGATCTCCTTTAGAATGGACTGGTTGGATCTCCTTGCAGTCCAAGGGACTCTCAAGAGTCTTCTCCAACACCACAGTTCCAAAGCATCAATTCTTCAGTGCTCAACTTTCTTTACAGTCCAATTCTCACATCCATACATGACCACTGGAAAAACCATAGCCTTGACTAGACGGACTTTGTTGGCTAAGTAATGTCTCTGCTTTTCAATATGCTATCTGCTGCTGCTGCTCCTGCTAAGTCGCTTCAGTCGTGTCCGACTCTGTGCGACCCCATAGACGGCAGCCCACCAGGCTCCCCCATCCCTGGGATTCTCCAGGCAAGAACACTGGAGTGGGTTGCCATTTCCTTCTCCAATGCATGAAAGTAAAAAGTGAAAGTGAATTCGCTCAGTCGTGTCCAACTCTTAGCGACCCCAAGGACTGCAGCCTACCAGGCTCCCCCATCCATGGGATTTTCCAGGCGAGAGTACTGGAGTGGGGTGCCATTGCCTTCTCCGATATGCTATCTAGGTGGTCATAACTTTTCTTCCAAGGAGTAAGCGTCTTCTAATTTCATGGCTGCAGTCACCATCTGCAGTGATTTTGGAGCCCCCCAAAATACAGTCTGACACTGTTTCCCCATCTATTTGCCATGAAGTGATAGGATCAGATATCATGTTGGTTCTTAGTGTGTGTCTAATTGGTTTGGTGGTGTTTTGTGAGGTAGGGATCCAACTTACTTTTCCATATGGATACCAAATTGTCCCAATGGGACGATTCCTTTGTCCTTTCTCCTGGAAATGTCCTTTCTGGGTTTACATATTAAGAAGCTTTTTTTAAAATGCCAAGTATCAAGAACTTAAGAATTTTTTTAATTTGTAGAGCGCCACAGAGGCATATTTCCATTTCTGTGTCTTCTCTTTGCATTTCGCCATTGCCAGTCTCTAGTATACACAAGTACCCTCAGAGGGTTCTCCGTAGTGAACCGTGTATGTTTCTGTGAGAACAGAGAATGTGAGCATGGAGGAGGGTCTGAGTCCATAGTGACCATGTAACTAGGCTCAGCAACCCCAATATTAAGTCTGGCTGAGACTTCCTAAGGCAAGGTCTGTGTTTCTTCCTCTCCGTGTCTGGATACGCAGAACAATGCTGGTGGATTGGGACTTGGGTCTCTGGGTCCAGCAGTGTAGAGATATACGCATAGCCTGCTTTTCCATTATATTTTCCTCCTGTGGGCTCTGCTGAGATAGTGTGGAGATATTTCTGCTAACAGCTTGAGAGGTAGTCAATCCTTCTGCTTCTCATCCCCTGTCTCATCTGTACTTCTGTCATTTTTTTTTATATAGCTAATTTTCAATGTTGTTAGTCCTTGTGTCATTCTGACACTCAGGCACCTGTGGTTTAATAGACCTCCAGCTCCTGAGAGCTTTTTGCCTGGTGGAGACATGGAGAACTCAGGGAGTAGCACCACATCACACTGGAGCCTGGACCAGAGAGAAGGTTCTTGCCAGGAAGGCTCCGTCCCTGCTGTGGGGGGTTCGGAGTTATCACTTCTGATTGTGCATCCCCCGGGCCCTCGGTGCAGGCCCCACTCTGAGATCTGGAAAGGAGGTGGCTTCCCTCATTGACACAGAGCTAGTATATTTTTGTCCTCGTCCTTGTCCAGTCCCGTTTGGTTCCCAGGCTCTACCCTTAACCCTCACCCACAGGATCAGGAGAGCCCACTTCTAGAGGAGTTTCATACAAGGAGAGGTTCCTGGAGACACTCCAACCCCCAGGCCTAAATAAGCATTTCCTTGGAGTTTCACAGCCCTGGGAGGAGATACTGGGTTTGTGTCCATTTTACAGTTGAACATGTTGAGCCTCAGATCATTGTGCAATTTGCCCTGGGTCACTCTGCAGGTCAGCAGGTGAGCTGGGATTTGAACCCAGACTCTATGTCTTGGAGCCCATGACTGTACAGATGTTTCTGCCCCTTGGTTAAATTTATTTCAGTATTTTTTTTTTTTTTGGATGCATTTGTATATGGGACTGTTTTGTTCTCTCTCTGATGGTTCATATCTTGCTATATTGCTGAGTTTATTAGTTTTAATAGTTGTTACTGGTGGAGTTTTTAGGGTTTCATATAAATCCTGTCGTAATCGAATAGTGACAGTGTAACTTCATCTGTTCCGATGGGGATGCCTTTAATTTCCTTTTCTCGCCTAGTTACTCTGGGTAGGACACTTCCACTACTATGTTGAACAAGACTGGTGAGAGTGGACGTCCTTGTTCTTTCCTAATCTTTTACGGAAAGCCCTGTTGGCTCAGATGGTAAAGCATCTGCCTACAATGTGGGAGACCCAGGTTTGATCCCTGGGCTGGGAAGATCCCCTGGAGAAGAAAATGGCAACCCACTCCAGTACTCTTGCCTGGAAAATCCCTGGTAGGGGGGTCCCCAAGAGTCGGGCACAACCGACGGACTTCACTTTCACTTTTCACCTCTTTGCCACTGAGCTGGATGTTAGCTGTGGGCTTGTCTTATGTACCCTTTAGCATGTTCCATGTATAACCACTGTATTGCGAGATTGTATCAAAATTGATGTTACCCTTTGTCGAAAGCTTTTTCTGCAATTATTGGGAAGATCATGTGATTTTATTCTTAATTTTGCTCATGTTGTGTATCCCAGTGATTGATGTACAGATACTAAATCATGCTTGAAGGCACGGAATGACTTACATTTGATCATAGTGTATGATTCTTTAATGTATTCATCAATTTGGTTTGCTAATATTCTTTTGAGGATTTTTACATCCGTGTCCACCAGGGTCAGGGTTCTCTGGTGGTTCATATAGTAAAGAATCTGCCTGCAATCCAGGAGACCTGGGTTTGACCCCTAGGCCAGGAAGATCCCCTCAAGAAAGGAATGGCTACCCACTCCAATATTCTTGCCTGGGAAATTCTCTGGACAGAGGACCTGGTGGGCTACAGTCCATGGGTCACAAATAACTGGGCATGACTGAGTGATTCACACTTACAAGACTGCTTCTTGACATTCTTCACACCTAAATTTAAGATTTTATCTCAGTCAAAAATTACAGTCAAAGGCAAAATGTCAAAAGTCCAAGAGTCCTTAGAAATAAATGACAATAAGGCATAACAGATGAAAGCAAGAAGGACTCCACATAATTTACTTTTCCTAAGAATTTTAGATCGTCAGAGGAATTATCATTAAGCTGAATTAAAATGCAAGCTTTAGTTTAAAATGGAAACCTTTTTTGGTATTATGTTTCTATGTTGAGACTGAAATTTCATTATTTATGTATGATATCTTAAACAATACTTTGTGGCTATTAAAATCATATTTTCAAAACCTTTAATGACATTTCTAAGCACTTATAGTGGAAAAATAACTAGGAATAGAAGATGATCCCATATAGCTTTAGATGACAGTACAGATGTGTTGAATGATAGTTTTCAGATTGTATTTATTTATTTTTAATCGAAGAATAACTGCTTTACAATGTTTGGTTGGTTTTCCTCATACAACAAGACAGATAAGCCATAAGGATATTATGCACTCTTTGGTGAGCCTGCCTCCCACTTCCCGCTATCCCACCCTCTAGGTCGTCACAGAGCTCCATGATGGGCTCCTCGTATTACATAGCAACTTCCCACTAGCTAGCTATTTTGCATATGGTAGTGGCTATGTTTCAATGCTACTCTCTCAATTCGTCCCACCCTCTCCTTCTCCAGCTGAGTTCACGAGTCCTTCCTCTACATCTGTGTATCTATTCAGTTCAGTTCAGTTCATTTCAGTGGCTCAGTCGTGTCTGACTCTATGCAACCCCATGAACCACAGCACGCCAGACCTCCCTGTCCATCACTAACTCCTGGAGTTTACCCAAACTCATGTCCATTGAGTTGGTGATGCCATCTAACCATCTCATCCTCTGTCGTCCCCTTCTCCTGCCTTCAATCTTTCCCAGCCTCAGGATCTTTTCAAATGAGTCAGCTCTTCACATCACATAGCCAAAATATTGGAGTTTCAGTTTCAACATCAGTCCTTCCAATGAACACCCAGGACTGATTTCCTTTAGGATGGACTGGTTGGATCTCTTGCAGTTCAAGGGACTCTCAAGAGTCTTCTCCAACACCACAGTTCAAAAGCGTCAATTCTGTGCTCAGCATTTTTTATAGTCCGACTCTTACATCCATACATAACTACTAGAAAAACCTAGTCAAGGCTATGGTTTTTTTAGTGGTCATGTATGGATGTGAGAATTGGACTGTGAAGAAAGCTGAGGGCTGAAGAATTGATGCTTTTGAACTGTGGTGTTGGAGAAGACTCTTGAGAGTCCCTTGGGCTTCAAGGAGATCCAACCAGTCCATCCTAAAGGAGGTCAGTCCTGGGTGTTCATTGAAGGGACTGATGCTGAAGCTGAAACTCCAATATTGTGGCCACCTCATGCAAAGAGTTGACTCACTGGAAAAGACTCTGGTGCTGGGAGGGATTGGGGGCAAGAGGAGAAGGGGACGACAGAGGATGAGATGGCTGGATGGCATCACAGACTCAATGGACATGAGTTTGGGTGAACTCGGAGAGTTGGTGATGGACAGGGAGGTCTGGCATGCTGCGATTCATGGGGTCCCAAAGAGTCGGACATGACTGAGCGACTGAACTGAACTGAATGTGCTGAGAGTGCTATGTCTAGATGATGGAAAAACAGTGAGGCTTCTATATATATGTATCATTTTAATCTTCTGCAGCAAATATGTCTAACAAAACATATAATAAATATTATTTTAGAATATACAATGTTTGACCCTGTTTATAAGAGAGGCCTTTTTAATATGATAAAATTTACTTTAGTGTAATTATTTCTCCCAGCAAACCAAATGCTTGCAAGCAAGCATTTCCTTGAACAATGCTAATTTTTTTTAGACATGAACTAATCTTTTTTTTATTTTTTCACGTATTTTGGCTGCACTGGATCTTATTGCTATGCTCAGGCTTTCTCTAGATACAATGCACGGGCTTCTCATTGATGTGGATTCTCTTGTTTTGGAGCATGGGCTGCAGAGCGTGTGGGCTTCAGTAGTTATGGCACACCGGTGTAGTCGCCCCATGGCACGTGGGATATCCCTGGACCAAGGACAGAACCTCTCTCCCCTGCATTGGCAGGTGGATGCTTAACCACAGGCCCAACATCGAAGTCCTAAAAAAAAAAATTTTTTTTTGAAAGGTGAATTCCAGGCAGTTTCTACATTTGCAGTAATCACAGTGATTCAACAGTAACAGAGTGAATTTATTCAATGGTCCCATACACTGAGCATCCAATGTCCATGACTTTAATCCTCATTTGTTGCTGTTGTTCCATCATTCAGTTGTGTCCGACTCTGTTACCCCATGCACGGCAGCATGCCAGGCTTCCCTGTCCTTCACTATCTCCCAGAGTCTGCTCAAACTCATGTCCACTGAGTTGGTGATGCCATCCAAGCATCTCATCTTCTGTCACTCCCTTCTCCTCCTGCCCTCAATCCTTCCCAGCATCAGGGTCTTTTCCAATGAGTCAGGTCTTCCCATCAGTTGGCCAAAATCCTTGTTGTCCAAAGGACTCTCATGAGTCTTCTCCAGCACCTCAAATGATCTAGAAAAATAATTAGTATGAAATTATTGCCATTTAAACCATCTCCTGAACGTGCCTTGCTTTATTTTAGAAAACTCATTTCCAGATTTCCTGCTTTTGCTTAGAAGAAGGTAAGAGAGCAGGCTGACCAAGAAATGCATCCTGGCCCAGGTCTCTAGCTAGGAACTGGGGTTTGTACCGTGGGGTGAGAAGGTGGAGCTCTGCAGAGCCTTCGTGTAATTGTGGCTTTGTAGGGTAGTCACGGGTCTAGAACAAGCTTGACTTTCGGCCAAAGCACCTCATGTGATTTTCAACGATTATAAAAGGAAATGAAAGGGAATAAGATGTAGTGTTCTGGTGCTATACTCTGTTTTTTAAAAGCAGGATGGTTATGCAGAGTCTTTGAGCACAGCAAAAAGGTTTTCTTATTTATTTATTTTTTTCCTCTTCCTATTTATAGCCAGATCAAATTCTTGAGAAATCTAGGTAAGGGGCCGAAGTTGAGGTTAATTGGTGTTAAATCCAGGAGAACTGGAGGAAGCCAGGAAGATGGAAGAAGAAGTGGATGGGGCTGCAATCAGTAAAACCGGCTGGCACCCTCCTCCTGCAGCACACCCCTCTGAAGTGTAACCCACGGTGCTTTGTCTTCAGTCAGTCCCTCCCGCTGGCCCCACGAGGACAGGAGAGTGATCAGCTTTGCCCACTGAGCACGGGGGTGGCTGGCCCAGTTAGTCTGCCCTGTGTTAAGAAATTGGGCCTGCAGCCCAGCACACAGGGCACCAGACCCATCCATTCTGCGTGTTTTGGCAAAAGTGGCTGAGGATGACAGTCCAACAAATACCAAAGCTGCTTCTGATTCCAGACTCACTCCTGAGTGCATTTTCTTTTAAAGTATAATCAGGTTCCCTCCTGATTGCACTTTGTCTGAGATTGCATAATAAACATGCTTTTGTTTAAAAAATTGCTTTGCATTGTCACTTCTGAACTATGTTGATGATATCGAATCTGACATAGCAACAGAGTTTGGTTTTTTGTTTTTATTTGCACTCAAGAAGGGTTCTGAAGACAGAAGACAGAAGAATGACCTGAGAAGTGTCACTCTTTTGGAGGCCAACGCTAAGGTGAAGGGTATTGCAATATCCAGGGAGAGGATACTTCTAAAAGATGAACTTCAATAAGATACTTTTGAGCATATTTTCCATGGGGTTTTAGTAGATGAAAAAGATCCAAATATGGAGAAAGAATGGCAGCCCACTCCAGTATTCTTGCCTGGGAAATCTCATGGTCAGAGGAGCCTGGGGGCCTGCAGTCCATGGCATCACAAAGAGACAGACACAACTTAGCAACTGAACAACAACAACACACAATCAGGCAGATTGCGATTTGGGGAAACACTGCTTGATGGAAACGTAGAATAAAATGGAGAGTGAAGTGACCTAGCAATATGGAGCATAGCGTTTTGGAAGAAATTAAAAGTGTATAGAATAATAGTTGCAAATATTCAAACAATAAAGTCTGTGGCTAAAGGGAAAAAAGAAAAAGATCCAAATAAAGAAAAGCAAGTATTTGTAAAAACAGTTAAAGATCAAGCTTCTGAAATTCAGGTGACAATGATGCTCACTGAGAGTTGTAAGCTATGAGGTCTTCATCACAGAAATCTTCTTCCTATCAGCAGGGTGTGTATAGAAGGAGAAAAGCCCATGGGGATATTGGCTTACATGAATTGGGGGAATCTTAGATTGTTTTTATGGCAGTGCCAATTAGTAGAGGCCCATAATCCACAGGCGGTTTCTCAACAAGACTTGGTTCACATGACTGTTCAGATTGCCTGAGGAATGAGCTGTCTGTCCAGCAGGGAAGTCATCCACCAAGATGTGGCTGTTAGGAACTGTATCGCTGGGGATATACTTCAAGTTAAGATCGCAGACAATGCCGTCTGCAGAGACTTGTTTCCCACGGACTATGTCAATGCCTGGGGGACAATGAAAACAGGCGGGTTTGGTGGACGGCCCTTGAAAGTCTGGTTAATAATGAGTTCTCCAGTGCCAGTGACCTGTGGGCCTTCAGAGTGATGCTGTGGGAGCTAGCTTTTGACTCTGGGCCAAATGCCCTACGTGGACATGGACCCCTTTGACATGGCTGTGTGCCCTAAAAGACGGTTACCAGGCTGTCCTGAGGACCTGTTTGCTGTGCTGGCTTGTTGCTGGCCCTTCGATCTGGAAGGGAGAGCCCAGTTCTAGCAGCTGGTCATGTATAGCCACCTCTGCCATGTCCTGATGATTACAGATGAGTCACTAATTGTACCCCATGTTCAGCTATATCTTGAAAGAAAAAGATCAAAGAATTTATGCACCTGCCTTAAAACCACCACAGGTAAATACTATTAATAATCTTGTTCTTTCCTCTTAACATTTTTAAACACTTTTTTCCCAACATTTTTTCATTTCATTAATTATTTTGCTACGTTACTTTTGATAACTCCCTAACATACTGTATGGGTCTAACACCAGTAACTTAACCGGGATCCTGTTGGGAACATTTTAATTATTTTGAAGTTTTTGACATTTGAATAATACTACAAAAACATTTTGTCACATAAGTGTCTATACGTGTCTTAGTCACTCAGTTGTGTCCAACTCTTTGCAACCCACAAACTGTAGCTTGCCAGGCTTCTCTGTCCAGGCGGTTCTCCAGACAAGAACATTGGAATGGGTTGCCATTCCCTTCTCCAGGGGATCTTCCCAACAGGGATTGAACCCAGGTCTCCTGCATTGCAGGCAGATTCCTCACCATCTGAGCCACCGGGGAAGCCCAAATGTCTCTATAATCCATGATTATTTAACAAGGCTAATAGGTATACTAAAATCCTCATTAGTGTGGAAATGGTTTCAGCAACTCAGAGAACGGAGCAAAAGCCAAGTGCTTAATAAGACATTGTCTGGACACTCTCCAGGGAGGGAGGGGTGGAAATCCTGGGAAGTGGTTTGCATCAGGAAGATTCCAGACTCCTGTGGGATCATAGCATAATGGAGGACAGAGAGAGCTGTCAAAGCCAGAGACCTTTTGCTGTGATTCAGCAGGGAGAGCATGAGGTGTGCCCAAGGGGACAGAAAAGACAAAAGAAACCAGAGGAAGAGCAGTCAAGTGCTGAGACATGGTAAAACCTGAGGCTGAGGAGTTAAGAAAAAACAGGCAAAGATGACTCAGGACCCAGGAAAGGGATGGGTGAAAAGTCACTTCATGTTTTTGTGGAAATCTATTCCAAAAACTGAGTTTTGTATTTTCTATTTGTCTAACTCAAACTATTGGGGGATGTCAAAAAATCTTTAAAAGTTTATATGTATTTAATGAAATTCCATAGACTGAATGTTTAACATCCAGGTAGAGAGACTGTGTGTACCCTGCTTATCTTTACTACTGGGGACAAATTTCTGGCCTTTAATCCTATTATCTTCAATGTATAAAATGGACATGACATTTTTCAGATTTGCTTAAAGTTTATGTTTTTTGAGCAAAGATTGTGGACAACTTTGCTTAAAGGCTGTTTGGTTAGCAGGACTTTTCAGGTGGTGCTAGTGGTAAAGAACCCTCCCTATCAGTGCAGGAGACCTAAGAGATGCTGGTTCCATCTCTGGGCCAAGAAGATCCTCTGGAAGAGAGCATGGCAACCCACTCCAGTATTCTTGCCTGGCGAATCCCATGAACAAAGAAGCCTGGTGGGCTAAGGTCCATAAGGTTGCAAAGAGTTAGACATGACTGAAGCGACTTAGCATGCAACATGCCTTAGAAGGGAGAGGTTGGCTACTGCCCTGTAGGGACTAGAGCTTGTCCCCTGCCAATCACGGCCGTGTACTCACATTCTAGGCTTCTTTCCTCCAAAAGAGACTTTGTTTCTATTCCAGAAGAAAATACAGGATCTTTCTTACTGAGGAGGAGAGCAGGAGTAGATGTGTCAGCAATCTATTTAAGCTCTGAGTTTCATAACCTGGAATTGATGCATAAACCCCACTGCACACACAGGTACACGTGCCTCTACCCTCTCCCTCTGTGGGGAACCAGGGCTACGTTTACTCGGCAACGAAACAGTCTGATTCCTTGATCCAGATCTCACGACGGGATGGTGTGTGCACAGTTGGCTAGCATGTATGTTTGTATGCATACACATACACTTGTATACTGATATATACATGCTACCCAGGTATACATGCACACTCATAAAGACTCACATAAATAACTGTGGTAATAAAACTCACTAACTCGCAAGTAGGATCTCAGACCTGTCAGAATTTCAGAGAAAATACCGAGAAATGGATGAATAGAAGCAATGGGATGTCTCAACATCAGGGTAAAAGGGTGACTCCTCCCCAGCTCCCACACCCCACCCTCCTTCGCCGAGTTGCTCACTTGCTCTGATGAAACAAGCCGCCATATTTTGTTCAGCCCTATGGAGAGGTCCGGGCTTCCCTGGTGGCATTGGGGGTAACAAACCCGCTTGTCATTGCTAGAGACCTAAGAGATGCCAGTTCAATCCCTGAATCAGAAAGATCCCCTGGAGGAAGGCATGGCAACCTACTCCAGTATTCTTGCCTGGAGAATCCCATGGACAGAGGGAGCCTGATATAGGGTTGCAAAGGGTCTGACACAGCTGAAGCGACTTAGCAGGTACACACAGACATATGGAGAGGACTGGGTTCCCTGGTGGCTCAGCCGTGAAGAATCCGCCCGCCAATGCAGGAGACTTGGGTTTGATCCCTGGGTTGGGAAGATCTCCTGGAGAAAGAAATAGCAACCCACTCCAGTATTCTTGCCTGGAGAATTCCACGGACATAGGAGCCTGGTAGGCTACAGGCCATGGGGTTTCAAAGAGTCTGACATGACTGAGTGACGACTAAACAATCAATGGAGAGGCCCACATCACAAGGACAAAGGACAGCCTCCTGCCAACTGCCCCCAAGAACCTAATCCAGCCCCACCTCATGTATAAGCTTGGAAGCACGTCCTTTTCCATTCAGGCCTTGAAGGGACCACAGCCCCAGTCTGGTCAGACTCAGTATCAGAGAACCAACCTACACTGAACCATTAGAAATGGTGATGTAATAAAGGCTGTGACAAACCTAGACACCGTTTTAGAAAACAGAGACATCACTTTGCCGACAAAGATCCGTCTGGTCAACGCTCTAGTATTTCCAGTAGTCATGTACGGATGTGAAAGCCAGGACCATAAAGAAGGCTGAGCACCGAAGAACTGATGCTTGTTTAACCATGGTGTTGGAGAAGACTCAGGAGAGTCCCTTGAACAGCAAGGAGATCAAACCAGTCAATCTTGAAGGAAATCAACCCTGAATATTCGACTGATGCTGAAGCTGAAGCTCCAATACTTTGGCCACCTGATGGGAAGAGCTGACTCACTTGAAAAGACTCTGATGCTGGGAAAGATTGAAGGCATGAAAAGAAGTAGTCAACAGGATGAGATGGTTGGATGGCATCACTGACTCAGTGGACATGAGTTAGAACAAACTCTTCGAGATGGTGAAGAACAGGGAAGTCTGGCATGCTGCAGTCTATGGGGTCACAGAGTCGGACATGACTGAGTGACTGAACAACAAGAATAAGGCTGTAGTTTAAAACACTAAATTTTAGGTTAATTGCACTAATACGTGCTCTTACCTAACCTGTAAAACTGCTCAGATGCATCCCATATGTGAAATGTTAGTCGCTCAGTCATATCCGACTCCTTGTGACCCCATGGGCTGGGACTTGCCAGGCTCTTCTGTCCATGGGATTCTCCAGTCAAGAATACTGGAGTGGGTTGCCATTTCCTTCTCCAGGAGATCTTCCAGACCCCGGGATTGGACCCGTGGCTCCTGCATTGCAGGCAGACTCTTTATCATGTAAGCCACCAGGGAAGCTCAAGCCTGTTGATTATATAATATTGCCCCTAACACCCTCACCCCCCCACCCCCCACCCCTGAGTTTCTCATACAGTGTTAACAGACACAAAAACAAATGGAGGCCAGGTCAGTCTTCTCCATTCAAGGACAACTTAGGTGATCTGATATAGGGGTCTCACACAGGCAACATTGCTTTTCAAGAATTTATTTTCAAGTAATTATAAATTCACCTCTTCCTCCTGATTTGTGATCTAAAATATTTTTCTTCCCACTCCTGATGTAATATGTAATCATTCACAGGCAGGAGTGGGGGCAGTCAAGGGGGTGTGCAGCTCTGCACGAGCACCTGTGCTCTGGGAAAGGGGACAGGGCTGGGACCACGGGGCTCCCCCAGGAAATCTAGGTGGGTGGGGGATCCTATCCTAAGGTCCAGGGGAAGGGAGTTGTGTCTCCATGAGGTTGCAGGGCTGAGCCACCAGACCCACTGTGATGAGGATGCAGAAAGGACAGCAGGGACAGAAGGGGAAGGTGGCCCCAGAGTGGCAGGAGGCTCACAAGTGAGGGGCCACAGAAGAACCCCAGCAAGCAGGGCCCCACTAGCCCTTCCCAACAGCTCTGTCAGAGCCAGTCTGCACCTCCAGGGAGCCCAGCAGGCCCAGATAGGACTCAGAGACACCACAGCGGGGAGGCTGTGCAGGAGCCTGGCCAGGCTGGGGCCTCTCTCCCAGGGGAAGAGCGGGGAGGAGGCGGACAGAGGAGGGGCTGAATTCCAGTCCCCCAGGAATCTGGCATCTGGAAATCTTGAGTCAGAGCAGAAGACACACCCATGCAAGATGAGCCTGAGGCATAAAGGGAGAAGGAAGGAGTGGGTCACACAGCAAGAACACACCCCTGTACCCTTCACTCAGAACTGCTCCAGAGAACCAGAGGATGGGGAAAAAACACACACATGCCTCTTTTTATATACAATTACATATTTAATTTGGTCACAAATTCATACAATTGTATATTTCATAACATTTTGATAGTTTTTATACTTTTTATAACATTCCACATTTGTCAAAATGTATAAAACTATATATAAAATTATACTATTTGTATATAACATCACATATTTTAGTCACAAAGTCATGAAATTGCATATTTATATAAAATTGCAAAATTTTTATGTAACTGCCATGTAATTTGGTCACAAATTCATCCAATTGCTTATTTATATAAAATTATAAAATTTGTATACAACATTGCATATTTAATTTGGCCACAAATTCTTTAAATTGCATGTTTATAGAAAATTGCAAAATTTGTATATAACACTGAATATTCAATTTGGTTCAAAATCATAAAATTGCACATTTACATAAAATTATAAAATTTGTATATGACATTGCATATTTATTTTTTAATTATTTTCTGTATATTTAATGAATTTTTACTATCCAATTTTTAGATGAGATATAGTATTATGGTTGCTTTTTTATTTTTTAATTTAAATTTATTTATTTTAATTAGAGGCTAATTACTTTACAATATTGTATTGGTTTTGCCATACATCAACATGAATCCATGTGGACATTGCATATTAAAATTGGTCACAAATTCATTACTGAGGAGAAACCTGAACAGGCATCCAGTCTTCAAGTAACACTTTAAATTGTCACATTTGCACTGGCCTAAAGCAGTAATGCTTCCCGGATGGCTCAGCAGGCAAAGAACTCGCCTGCAGCGCAGGAGACACAGGACACGCAGGTTCGATCCCTGGATCGGGAAGATCCCCTGGAGTAGGAAATGGCAACTCACTCCAGTATTCTTGCCTGAAGAATCCCATGGACAGAGGAGTCTGGCAGGCTTAGTTCACGAGGTTGCAAAGAGTCGAACACGACTGAGCGACTAAGCACCCACCGGAAAGCAACAAAGGAGTCAAGTTTCACGTTTCTTGAAGGTTCTCATTAGTAAAACACACAATAAATGGTTACAAATGAATATACATGACAAACACTGACAAGGCTGATACTCTAATGGGCACTCAAGGAAGTCTTCTGAGAAAGGGACAAGTGACCTGACACTTGACTATTTACTTTTTTAAACTGTTTTACAAATGCACATGCTTTTTGTAATAGATAGGTGATAGTTTCAAATTTTATTGTATCTTATTTATTTATTTTAGCTGTGCAGACTCTTCACTGCAGCACACAGGCTCCTCTACTGTGATGTGCAGGCTCTACAGCACACGGGCTCAGTTACGGAGCACATGCTTAGTTGTGGTGTGTGGGATCTCAGTTCCCCAACCAGAGACTGAACCCGGGCTCCTTGCATTGGGAGTGCAGAGTCTTAACCACTGAAGAATTCATTTCTATCTCCTTCTGGGGATGAAGGCAGAGTGTCCTGCACAGAAGGAACAGTAAAGACAGGAAACACCTGACTTCCAGGAGAGGGAGGGACATCAGGGCCAGAGGGATGTAGCACCAAGACCACGGGGGTCAGCCCTTCTCAAAACACAAGTGAACTCCACACACTGTATCCATTTGTACCTACATTTTAGGCAATTCCAGTTTTGACCACACCAGTCACATCAAACTTGGGAAGACAACATACAAGCCTTGAGATGGACTAGACCAAAAACCTCCCTGAGAATTGCTTCTGCTATTAAATTATCCTGCAGTGATTGGAATACTATGGAGAAGGGTTTAGCAGAAGGTAAAAAAAATTTTTTAATTAAAAAAAAAAACAAAACCCTAATATAGCAGGCATTTTAGGTCAGTTCTCACAGTATTTAAGAATCAGCATTTCTGTGTCTTTTCTGCAGAAGCTCAAAGCTTACAGAGGGGCTGAGATCCTTAATCAGCCAATTCAAACACAAAAAGGCAATTCTGGGCTCAGAGCACCAGTATCAAGGGGGGCCCATCTAGTGCGGAGCAAGCCAACACTGAACATAACCCAGGAGCCCGTCCATTCTTCCTCCCAGACTATGGCAGATCCCTGTCCTCTCTTCCTTGAGCCCAGATGCAATGAAGGTCACTGATAAGAGCAGACGTGACAGAAAATATCTGACACTCATATATAACCCATGTCCCACCCTAACCTCCCAGATGAGCAGGAGGAAGCCCGGGGAATGACAGCCCAGTTCACGGTCACCAGACACAACACGGGGGTGCCACTTCCCCTCCCTCTCTGCTCACTTGTTAACATCTCCCTATGAAAAATACATATATTCACCCAACTATAAAGTTGACATGTTTAAAGCCTGGACCCTAAAGAAGTCGCCAGGCAATCCCAAAGTGGTCAAATTCCCCAGCAGTGGCTTGCTCTCCTTTATTGTTGTTGTTGTTTTGTAGGTTTTTGTTTGTTTGTTTTTGCCTCATGGCTTGTGGGATCTTACTTTTTTTTTTCCCTCATGGCTTGTAGGATCTTACTTTCTGACCAAGGATTGAACTCAGGGCTCTCAGGGCAGAGTCCTAACCACTGAACAGCCAGGGAATGCCCTCCTTTTGTATTTCTAATTGCTTTGGATTGCCAGTACTCAACCAGGTAGCCCACATAAACCTAGAAATTATATTTGCAAAATGTTTTTCTACACATATAAATACACGCACAAACATAAAAGTACCAAGACATACAAGATGTTTGCACTTTAATGATGTATATTACAAGTTACGGGGCCTTCCTGGTGGCTCAGTCGGTAAGGAGTCTGCCTGCAGTGCAGGAGACCTAGGTTCCATCCCTGGGTAGGGAAGATCCTCTGGAGAAGGAAACGGCAACCCACTCCAGTACTCTTGCCTGGAGAAACCCCATGGACAGGAGAGCCTGGTGGGGACAGTCCATAGGGTCGCAGAGAGTTGGACATGACTCAGTGACTAACACCTTCATTATAAGTTACATCATTAAATGCATACATACTAACATGAATGACAAATTTCAAACAAATACAAATAAAAACTAGAAGTCTATTAGCAGTGTGTCCTGAACTGAAAGATTGAGGTCCTCAAACGGTCAGGTCACAGCAGAGCCTGTCTCACTTTCTTCATAAACATGTTAATACTTTCCTGAGTTCAGCAGGTGCTCCTGAATTGTCTCATTTGTCAACCTTTGCCCCAGCATTTCCAAGGCATCCATCGGGGTGTTGACTGAGGTCCCCTGTCCCTTCTTGGTGACTGGCAGCATTTCACACAAGGCATCTGGAGAGACCCAGGCCTATTCTCTGGCCACAAGGATCTCATTTCATGTGAGGCCCAACTGCCTCAGGAGTGAATCATAGAAGTCACAAGGAAAAGATAGCTGCAAAGTCACTGAAGAATAGCTTCAGGCCTAGGTTGGGGGAAAGTCACAGAGACAGAGTTGGAACGGGCTTTCACAAAGGCCAAGGACCCTCAATTCAGGCCTAGACTTCAGGATGGGAACCTGAGGAGCTCCCCCTGCTGGTAAGCCTGCTGCTCTGCGCCCCTGACCTGCTTCCCAGCAGCAAACAAGCCACACAGGCACTGGGCATTGGACTTCGCCAGCACCCAGAGCAGTTGGGGGCAGTCCAGGTCAGCAGAGAGTCCTGCCTCAAGCAGGGGATGAGGGCCCATCTGGAAGAGGAGACTGCTGTCACAGAGGGAGAAGGCATCTGTGATAGGAGACAGAGGGTGGGACAGCAAGGGGCAACAGACCTCAGAGGAGGGCACCTGCCTTTCTCAGGAGGGTGAGGCCCCCTGGCTGCCACCTCTGCACTGGGGACAAAGCAAAGGCCTGGAGGGAGGAAGGTCTCCGGCCTCACACCCGGCTCGGCCTCACTGCCTGACACTGCGGTAGAGTTGGATGGGGACAGATTCTGAGCAAGAATTTAATCTTAAAATGGAGCAAACACCACCCGCCTCATGGACTGTGCTGCAGATTCAACGCTGTGTGTGTGAAATGCTGTGCACACCACCATCCACAGTACATAAGGAGGGCACCCAACACAAGTTTATATTCTCTAACAGTTACACTGAAAACATGAAAAATAACAATACTAGTTTTCATAAAATATGGTACTAACTCAAAGTATTCTAAAAAATTTCCTTTCAATATGTAATATAGATAGCTAATGGGAAGTGGCTTGATAACACAGAGAGCTCGATCCGGTGCTCTGTGATAACCTAAGGGAGGTGGGATGGGGGCGTTGGAAGGAGGCTCAAGAGGGAGGGGATATATGTGCACCTATGGCTGGTTCATGTTGCTGTACAGCAGAAATAAGCACAACATTGTGAAGCAATTATCCTCCAATTAAAAGTAAGTTAAGAATTTTTTTCACTGCAATATGTAGTGTTAGTTGCTCAGTTGTGTGTCTGACTCTTTGTGACTTCATGGACTGTAGCCTGTCAGGCTCGTCTGTCCATGAGATCCTCCAGGCAAGAATACTGGAGTGGGTTGCCATTCCCTTCTCCAAGGGATCTTCCTGACCCAGGGACTGAACCCTGCTCTCTTGCATTACTGGAGAATTCTTTACCATCTGAGCCACCAGGGAAGCCCCTCAACATGTAATGAATATACCAAAAAAAAAAAAAAAAAACTGTTAACGAGACAAATTACAGTCCTTTTTTCTACCAAGTCCTTGAACTACAGTATCGAGTTATATACTACAGCTTATTAGATTTAGCCACAGTTCAGGCGCTCCTCAGGGCTTCCCAGGTGGTGCCAGTGGTAAAGAACCTGCTTGCTAATGCAGGAGATGTAAGATGTGGGTTCAATCCCTGGGTTGGAATGATCCCTGGAGGAGGGCATGGTAACCCACTCCAGTATTCTTGCCTGGAGGATCCCATGGATTAAGGAGCCTCACAGGCTACAGTCCATGGGGTTGCAAAGAGCTGGACATGATTAAAGAGACTTAGCATGCATGGACAGGCGCTCCACAGGCTCCCTGGGCCAGGGGGTGCCCTGCTGGACAGCACAACGTCTCGGATATCTCAGAGTGGGTCAACCTGGGCCTGAGCAACCAGGGAGGAGAGAGGATGGTGGAGGAGGGAAGGACAGGGAGGTGTTAGGGGCCACTGTTAGAGGACAAAGGGGTGCAGGGTGGGAAAAAGAGGAGGGGGCAGGGAGGGAATTAGAGTCCCGATGGTTCAGGGACAAGCCATCCCCTCTCTGAGTTGCCCTAACCGCTATGGAGACAGAAAATAGGACACTGTCCCTCCTCCCTCCACTCCTGATCCCCTGCCCAGGAAAAAAACACTCACTTTCAGTGGCATCTGTTGGAACCAGCAGCCATCTTCTCCTCTGAGATCCTTCAGGTGCTGCTGGTTTCTGTAAAACACAATGGAGAGCAGCCTTGGTCTTAACCGGGGGTCCTAGGTTACAGAACTGAGCCTAGTAAACCTTGTTCTGAAATTCTGGCAGATGCAGCCGTAAGCAAATCAAAACCAATGCAGGATCTTTGAAGGGAGTGGACAAAAGAGTCACTATTTTATATATGATTGTGTTCTTATAAAACTCTAATGGTTCAACAATAATATGTAAATGTGAGGGTGGGTGGTGAATGTTAAAAATTATGACAATAAATTCTATAATGAATTAAGAGTCGGATAAACTCATAAGGTTATGGAACATTGTAATATAAAGATACAGCCTCAACAAGAAATGAGCAATTTACCAAAGGAAAACACACATGGAGTTGAGGTATTATAAAACTCTTAACTTAAAATGCTAACTCTTTTCATAAGAAAAATATAGAATAGCTAAAAGATCTCAATTCCTCCTAGATTAATTTATAAATTAAGGTAATACTCAAAAACCTCAAAACTACTGAAATGATATGACCCCAAACTCTAAACGTCTCTGTATGTGTGTGTGTGTGTGTGTGTGTGTGTGTGTGTATACATATATAATATACATATGTTTAGTCACTGAGTCATGTCTGACTCTTTGCGACCCCATGGACTGTAGCCTGCTGGGCTCCTCTGTCCATGGGGATTCTCCAGGCAAGAATACTGGGGTGGGTTGCCATGCCCTCCTCATAGATATAGATATATATATATATATATATATATATACACACACACACACATATACATAGTGAAAATACTTCTATATGTTGACAAAGAAATTTTACTTCAAGTAGATTCAACTTAACAATACTTTTGAAATAAATGTGAAATTCCCACTATGATGAGGAATGGCTTAAAAGTATCTAACAGTCACACAGAAAAATATTATGTAGCTCTGACTCCATCACTCGGTCAGTCATGGGAGGAGTGATTACCCTTCGCCTGCCCTGTTCCAGACGAGGGATGTGGTGACAAGACAGATGAGAAGTAGCATCAGAGCTGCCAGTGGACCAGAGCAGGGGGTGGGCTCCCTTCCCTCCATGCCCCAGTCTCCCTCCATCACCACCTCCCCAGAGAAGAGGAGACCTGACCCACTGCCTCTCTACCACAGTCCCAAGCAAGCAGAAGGGCCAGAGCCCCACACTCACCAACAGACAATCTGCTTGCTGCATCTCAGGACTGGGCGTTGTCTTCTGTCAGCTTCTTTATCTGCCAAGGGACCAGAATGGAAAGTGAATCTCCATTGGTCAGCCTGTTGTTGTGTGCATGGTCCAGAGCCCCAGACCCTCCTGGGGGACATAAGTGCCAGAAAAGGGCCTCGAAAAAGCAAGGCACTGACCCAGGAGTCACAAACCCACAAACCCCTACAGCTTCTGGGGGGACAGTGGGTTCTGCCTTCCCACCTACACTTGTGCTGTGCCCCCCAAGTGGGCATAGACTCAGCACATCTGGGCTCTGCTGATGGCACCCAGACTCTGGTGTGATGCTAAGGGGAACTGAGCACCCCTGCCTGACACCCCCCATGCCCCAGGCTACAGAGTGAGGGTGTCTCAAATAGTAAGGACAGGGCCAGCGCTGCCAACCAGCCTTAGGACAGCTCTCAGCAGGCCAGTCTCCCTCCTACATTCAGCCTAGAGCCCCCAGGCCAGTTGAGAGAGTCAGGGACAACAGCATAGGACAAACCAAAGACCGTGTCCACCCTGGGCTTTGCTGTGATGCAGTTACTGAGGGTCTGAGGCCGCCAGATGCTGGAGAAACCGATCACCTTGTGCCAGCACTCATTAAAGAGACCTAGAAGAGAAGAGACATCCACTGAGTGGTGGGGAGGGTGCTCTTGCCGCACCTCCCTTTCTAGGGACAGGGTGCAGGTTGGGGGCTCAGACACTGAACAAAGAGCCCCAGGCCTGTGACTGCAAGCAGGACATTCTGAATCTGGAGAACCCTCAGGGAGGAGAAAAGAAGGGAGAAAATGAAGTAAAATGAAACCCATGTAAAATCTCTGTGCAGTGCTACTGAACCACCCTCTTCTGCCTCCTCCCACCAGACTCGGCCAGGGGGAAGAGGGGACCGTCAGCTGAGTTGGGGGCCCGATGTGATCAGTTTTGTAGGACCCGGTGAGGTGGGAGGAGGAGGGGTTTCCTGGGGAACAAGATCAGAGACAAGCCAGGAGGAACAGGAGGATTGGGGAGATGGAGGAGGGAGCCAGCACCATCTCCTTCCCTTCTAGAACCTCACCTTTCAAGCAGCACCATACCATACATCCGATTAGGAAAACGGTGATTACAATTCCAGTTACAATTCCAATCACCAGCCTTGAAGAGCCTGAGGAGGGAGAGGGAGTGATGGGTAGTCTCTGGCTCATGGTTGTTAGCTCTCCAGGAACTGGGGCCTCCCCATGGGCAAGGGTACTTGATTCTTGGTCCACACACTTGATATTGCTCCGGAGGGTACAGTTCATGTCCATGTCCTTCCCATCAGGGCACCTGGGTACAGACACAGGGGGACCCATCAGGGACAGCTGGCTGGATGAGGAGAAAGAGGGGGCAGCCTCCCGTCCTGGGTCCCCTGACAAGACAGTGGAGGGGAGACAGGCTCTTGCTGTCTGCAGGGGAGGGTCCCCTCACTCCCCTTCCCTGGGTGGGAGAAGGATCCAATATTGTGTACTGCGGCCCGCAGGCTCCTACTGAGTGTTCAGAGCTGTCCTTCAGGAGCTGGGCTTCTTCTGCAAGGCCTGCCTGGCCTCCCTGGGCTGCATGGGAAGCTCTGTGAGGGGCAAGGGGGGGCCTCGTCCAGCTCAAGGGTCAGAAGGGTGTGGGCACAAGTTTGACTCATCCTCCAGTCAAAGTTGAATATGAGGCCCTCTCATCCACCTGTTGACTCTTCCTACCAATCTCAGCCAACACTGGAGCATCAGAGGATAGTGAATTACTATTGGCCCCCGAGTCCCCAAAGAGGAAAGATTCAGGTGCTACTGGGCAACAAGGGGCTGGGTGTGAGGCCTGTCGAGTTGGCTCCGGTTTTATAGGAACCTTGAAGGAGCACACACGTGGCCTCCTCATGACTTCTGTCTGCTGTCAGCACTTCGGTCTTTCTAGGCCGCTCCCGAGGAGACATGGGAAGGGGCCACCGGGAAAGCCCTGCAGGACAAACAGTGGTGGTAGGGAGCACCGCTGCAGGCTCAGGAGACCGCACAGGCACAAGGGAGCTCTGGGAGGTGGGAGGGGCTTCACGGAAGCAGGAGAGAGAAGTGGGTACAAGGAAACTTGGGTCTCCTGTGGGTTGGAAGCCCCCCTAGGCTCCTGTGTCTCACCTGGTGCTGCATTTTTGACAGAATTCAGGTGCATCCTCTCCACGGAAAGTGCCAGATTTGCACTGACACTTAGTGTCCTCGATCAGGATGCAGCAATTTTTTTCTTCTTCTCCTAGAGACCACAGATAAGGTTTTGAGGGTGTGTTTCCCTCATATGTCTCTCAACCCTTCTTCACAACCCAGATCTCCATCCACTCAGTTCAAGAAGTAATTCAGAGGGCTTCCTGGGTGGTCCAGTGGTTAAGAATCCACCTGTCAAAGCAGGGGACACAGGTTCCATCCCTGGTCTGGGAAGATCCCATATGTTGCGGGGCAGCTAAGCCCGTGTGCCACAACTACTGATCCTGTGCTCTAGGGCCAGTGCACCACGATGAGAAGCAACAAGGAGTAGCCCCCCTCACCACAACTAGAGAAAGCCCTTGTTACACAACAAAGACACAGAACAGCCAAAAATAAATGAATTAATCTATTTTTAAGTAATTTTGGGGTCATTTTCTGTGGCAACACACATAGACCATCCATAGAACAGCCACTGTTCGCGTGTCACCAATAGAGGCATACAAAAGGGACTGTGCATCATTACGGATTGCATCAGGGTTGTGAAGAAAAATGTTTTAGATCACAAATGAGGAGCAAGTGGGCTGGGGTGAGGTGTAATCTGAGATGCTGTGGATGGAGAGGAACCCTTGGGTGATGTCCCAACGGGTGATGCCCTGCTGGAGAGGCAGAGGGACCTCAGGTCATGAAGGCTGAGAGAGGCTGAGACCCCAGAGCAGAGGGCATGGTGCCCACAGGAGCCTGGTCCAGGATCAGACACATCACACAGCTCAAACCCAGCCCTGCCCCACTCCCCCAGGCCTTCTGCACTGTTACCATCCAGCCCCCTTCATCAAGGGACACGTTATTCTCCTCTTTCCAGCTGATGTTCTGAAAGACTTCCCTACCAGTTGGCATGCGTTATGCAAATAACTTCTGCTTTCATTATTTTACTGACCTAAGACAGGATGAAGACCTAGCTGGGCTGGAAATCAGGTCTTTGACTCCTCGTCCCATTTAAATCCCATCTCATCACTCAGCACCCTAACTGCAGGCATGGGAGACTGCAGGTTCTGTACCTGATTTGCAAGTCATGCAAAGTAAGCAAGAAGGGAGAGCGTTTGAATGATTGGTGTAGTCTATCCCATTGGTGTATGTGGCACAACCTCCAATGGCTTCTTTCATATACAATCCTGGGAAGGAAGGGAAAAGCTGGTGAGGAAATCCCCGCAGGATTCCCTGAGGCTGCCAGTGTGGCTGGGGAGGCCTCTTTTGGCCATCTGTGGAATCCACAAGGGGAACTCTCCTCAACCGGGCTTTCACCTTTTGATTCTTCATCTAACACATACCCTAGACCAGCACTGCCAACAGAAATATATTACAAGCCACACATCCAAGTCACATTCATAGCTGGCACATTAAAAAGTAAAAAGAAAGGCCAGGACTTCCCTGGTGGCTCAGTGGTAAAGACTCTGCCTGCCTATGCAGAATACATGGGTTGGATCCCTGGTCTGGGAAGATCCCACAGGCTGCAGAGCAGCTAAGCCCACGTGTCACAAATACTGACCCTGCACTCTACAGCTTGGGAGCCACAACTACTGAGCACACAGGCTGCAACTACTGCAGCCCGTGCACCCGAGAGCCTGTGCTCTGCAACAGGAGAAGCCCCCCAGGGAGAAGCTCAAGTACCGCAACTGGAGAGCAGGCCCCGCTCTCCACAACTAGAGAGAGCCCATGCAGCAACACAGCCTCAGCACAGCCAAAAATAAACACACAGACATGAAGACAAGGGTTGGAGACCAGTCCTAGAATCTACCTGGTGGACATAACTTCTGCTGGGGGCTCTGTTCCAGTGGGGCTGATGACTGCTGGTGAAATTCATCGTTCCTTATAGATTTGGCTGAAGCAGCTTTGACCTATGGGGACAAAGCAGGGACAGGCATGAGTGGCTTCCACACTCTCACCCCTTCTAGGATCCACCCCACATTTCCTTGACCACTACCTGCAAAATGAAACACAACTGGGACCTTGCTTCCCAGCTCTAAACTCTCATTCATGTTTGTTCTTTGGCCTTTTGTGCCGGCAAGTAACTTACACTTAAGTTTTTCCCCCTGTATTCCTTCCTCTTAAAATATGTTTATTCCAGAAAGTATGTGCTCAGATATGTCCAACTCTTTGCAACCCCATGGACTGTAGCCCATCAGGCTCCTCTGTCCATGGGATTCTCCCAGCAAGAATTTTGGAGTGAGCTGCCATTTCCTCCTCCAGGGGATCTTCCCGACTCAGGGATCAAACTTCAGTCTCTTGCATCTCCTGTGTTGGCAGGCTGGTTCTTTACTACTAGTACCACCTGGGAAGCCCAGAAAGTATGGGCAAGGAAATTTGTTTTTAGAAGAATACAGAAACCATAGAGATCCCCTGGATTAGAGAAAACATCCATTATTTTGTGTCTCGACTTCTTCTATTTGACCACATGTGTGAATACTCTCAGGCTCTCTCTTTCTTTCTCACATGTGCGTGCACACACACACACACACATTTTCACAAATGAGCGTTCTGCCATGAATACAATTTTTCATAATCAGGGTATAGAATCGCATATTGAGTAATGGACTTGTGGCTTTAATCCAACAAGCAGTCCCCAAAAGGAAGCTGTCAGTGTTCCACAAAATACCAGAATCACATGGAGAAAGAAGAAATAGCAATACAGGGTTTTTAGCCAAGTCTCTGTGCTAAAAATGACACAATGGGGCCAGTCTGAAATCACTGGAGTCTGAGGCTTCCACCAGGATTAATGTGTTGATGATAGTGTTCTGACATTCAGGATTGTATTGTCATTTGGGAGGAGACTGTCCTCATTTGTGGGAAATATACATTCAAGTGTCCAGTCTTGGGATCTGTCATGTCAGCAGCTATGTTTCAGATGATACAGGAAACAAAGGGTTTTGTATAGTTTTGTAACTTTAATCTGGGAGTGATTTAAAGTAGAAAGTGACATGAAGAAGAAAAAAAGAAAGAAAAACAAAGTTAAAATGGAAACAGCTTATGTTGAGCCCAGTTCAACTGCCTAGATCTAAACAAGATAAAATGCCACCTGTTAAATATTTGGGGACAGCTAAGCTCATATGTGTCCCCTAATCATCCCTTCCCCAGTCTGGGCCTCCTCCGAGTCACCCCAAATTGGTGGACTCTCCTTTCCCTGCCCTCACAATCCTATGCCTTCCTTTCTTCCCTGGTTCTCCTCTCACAGACTCTCTCCCTCAATGTTTTGTTATGAACAGTTTCAAACATCCAACAAAGTTCTAAGATTCATTCACTAAACTCTTATATGCTCACCACCTAAGTTCTGTAACTTAGGTGTATCACATATTTCTTTCTCTATTCATCCCCCTCTGTTCATTCTCCTAAGTGTCTTATTTTTATGATGAAATTCATATCTGCAACTCTTAATACATCGGCATTATGTCAGTAACTCGAGCTCAATATTTCTTTACAGTTTACTTCAATGTTAAGATTTCCAAAGAAAGACGTGCACAGTCTTAAGGGTACCATTCAAAGTGTTGTTTTTTTTTTTTAATGCATACACTTGTGAAATTCAAACCCTCTATCTAGATCATGGAAATTAGCTTGCTTCAAAACATTCCCTCATGCCCCTTCCTCAGTTATCCTAATCTCTAATGTGACTCCAAGAGGGAGTGGCCTTCATCATATGGAGGAAGGTCCCTTCTACCCTGATAAAATGAGACTTTTTTCTGACAGTAAAGACTCTGCCTGCAACGCAGGAGACCCAGGTTCAATCCCTGTGTCAGGAAGATGCCCTGGAGAAGGGAATGGCAATCCACTCCAGTATTCTTGCCTAGAGAATTCCATGGACGGAGGAGCCTGGCAGGCTACAGTCCATGGGGTTGCAAGTTGTTGGGACACGATTGAGCAACTAACACTTTCCCCTTTTCATTACAGGGGGTTAAGTGTCAGTTCAAATTCTTTTTCTGCATCTGTTAAGCTGTTCATATAGCTTTTCTCCTTTACACTGGTTTGTGTGTGTGTGTTTTACATTGTTAATTAGAGGATAGTTACTTTATGTGATGGTTTCTGCCATAGTTTTTAAAGATCTATTTATTTATTTTGGCTGTGCTAGGTCTCTGTTGCTGCACGCAGGCTTTCTCTAGTGTGGCGAGTGGAGGATACTCGTGATTCATGTGTAGCCTTTTCACTGCAGTGGCTTCTCTTGTTGTGGAGGATAGACTCTAGGTGCACAGGCTTCAGCAACTTGGAGGCTCAGTAGTTGTAGCACATGGGCTCAGTTGCTCCCAGGCATGTGCGATCCTCCCAGACCAGGGAATGAACTGGTGTCTCTCATATTGCAAAAGTTTCTTAACCACTGGACCACCTGGGAAGCCCCCATACTGTTAATATAGTGAAAAACACTGACTGATTTTCAGATGTTAATCCAACACTTATTCCTGAGATTAACCCCATTTGGTCATGGTATGTTTTCTTGTTTAAATCTTCCTGAATTTAGTTAACTATTTGCTTTGTAAAGGAATTTTGCCTCTGTTTTTAGGAAGGGTATTTAAAAGTATTTTTTCTTCTTTTCAAATGTTTCCGTTAGGTTTAGGTATTAGGGTTATGTTGGCCTTAGAAGAAGTAGTGAAGAACTCCTGTTGTCTGAAAGAATTTGTGTAAAGATTTTTGTTAGCTCTTTTATTGTCTGAATTTTGTGCCCTCCCCTATGTCCTAACCTGGGGTCTCCTGGTTATCCACTCCCAGTCTCAGCAATCTCATGGATCCTTGAAACACTCTACTGGAATGGAAGAATCAAAACCATGACACTATGGTGCCCCATCTTTACTTCTTAGACTGGGAAAGTGTTAAAGTTCAGTGTGCAAGTGTGTGCGTGCGTTAGTCGCTCAGTCCTCTCCAACTCTTTGCGATCCCATGGACTGTAGCCTGCCAGGCTTCTCTGTCCTCGGAATTCTCCAGGCAAGGGTACTGGAGTGGATTGCCATCCCCTTCTCCACAGGAACTTCCCAACCCAGGGATCGAACCCTGGTCTCCTGCATCACAGGCAGATCCTTTACCGTTTGAGCTCAGTGTGCAAGGGTGCAGGGAAATAGGGCACCCTTGTGGACTCCTGGTGTGAGTTAAAATGGTCCAGTCTTCTTTGGGAGAACAGTTTGTCATTATCTAGGCAAAAGTGTAAAATTATCTAACCCACTGACCCAGCAATTCCACTTCTAAGGAGTTACCCAACAGACAATGCACATGGCTACACTGGATACTTGCCAGGCACCCAGACCCATTCATCACGTGTGTTCAACATGAGTCCTACCTATTACAAACCGATACTTTAAAAACGAATTCTATACTTCCTGTGAATACAAAATGCTATTTCTTTCCAGATTTTTGGTACCAATTTGGTCAATGAAAGATGCATATTTTCACGATTCCTGTAACTTTGTTAGACCCTCAATTTTTTTTTTAAATTTGACCCTCTAAGCAAGTTTGAAAAGAGCCTCAAACAATGCAAGAAAGCGGTGCCAAGTGTGCACATTTTTCCCCATGGTGAGTTTCTTAAAAATGCACACTCAGGGACGGGGAAGCCTTGTGGGCTGCCGTCTATGGGGTCTCACAGAGCTGGACACGAGTGAAGGGACTTAGCAGCAGCAGCAGTGCTGAACCACACCCAGAGCCTCCAACTCCCCTCTGAAAGAAAGTGGTGAGAATCTGACCCAAGCTGAGTTGATTGGTGGTTTCTATTCATAAAGCGCAAGGAGCTGGAAGCAATTTTGAGTTGTTCTCCTTTCAGAGAAAAGGAAATGTAAGGGTGCTTAAGGCAGTGGTGGGGGGAAGATGGAGCCTACACTTAATGATTTACAAAGGGCACGTTTTAGAAGATACATGCAGTGCAAAATAGCAAGAGAGAGAAAAGAGTGAGGTGGGTCGGCAGAGGGAAAAGGGAAAGGAAAGGAAAGAAATGACGATCTGATGCTCGCTGGGCCCGGGGCTCCAAGGAGCCAGATCTTCCAGGCAGCAAGTAGATGCCAGGGATTCGCACTCCTTTAGCGCCCCCCACCAACACGCCGCGTATTGGACTTGCCCAGGCGGGTCCTGACGGGATTTGCCCAGCCAGGCGCGCCCGGGCCTTTTCCGGGCCACCAAGAGCGCCTTTTGGAGCCAGGACTCGCGGCGGGAACTCACCAACAGCAAGACAGTGAAGATGAGAGCCCACGGGCCCCGGAGTCGAGGTCTGGGGCCCTGGGTGCACCCTGCCCGGGAGCTCGAGGCGGCCGCTGCCCTCTGTCCCCGCTGCACGGTGCGGTCGGGGAGCGTTCGCTGTCCAGGTTGCCGCGGGGTGACAACCTCCAGAGCCATCAGAAATGAAAGTGTGTTTCGTGGGGCGCGAGATCACCCCTGCGAGGTGCGCGGAGGGGAGCTCTGCTATTTAATCTGAGCCTGCCTCTACTTTTAAACCACCCCGCCCTGGGACTGCACCACCCGCGGTAGCCAATGAGCCAGTGCCTGCTGATATAATCATTACCACTTCCAGCCAATCACGCGTGGCGCAGGAGAAGGGCTGGGACTTTACCGAAGGAGAATTCCCGTCAGCGAATACCGACCGTATGACATGGTTTTTCCTTCAGTGCCAGGCAGGTCTGTGTCTTTGGGAGGCGGGGACAGGGCTCCTCCCACGTGCTCTGTTGTCATCTGGCCGGAGAGACTCAGAATCTGCGTTCCAGGCAGGTCCTAATGCCCCACGGGTTGAAAAAAATGAATAAACCACCTGTCTTCTAACTACTGCCTTCTGCCCACTCCCGGCTTCTGCTCCTCCCCGCCCCCGCTTTATTGACCAGGGCCCCAAGGAGGCCAGAGAACATGGACATCCAAGAAGGAGATCCAAGAGGTGCCTGTACTGTACTGTAGGGGAGTGATGGGTCAACTAAGAAATCTTGAATTGTTAGAAAAATGAGTAGGTTGCCAGACTCACTTGCACTTTCTGAGATTTAAGTACTTAATGAAATGAGACAGACCTGGTGAACCTTTTTGCCCTGGGCCTATCTCATATAAATAGTGTTAATAATCACTGTACTATAGAATTACAAATAAGTATTTATTTAATGGACAAGGCAACGGCACCCTACTTCAGTGCTCTTGCCTGGAAAATCCCATGGACGAAGGAGCCTGGAGGGCTGCAGTCCATGGGGTCGCTAGGAGTCGGACACAACCGAGCGACTTCACTTGCACTTTTCCCTTTCACAGATTGGAGAAGGAAATGGCAACCCACTCCAGTGTTCTTGCCTGGAGAATCCCAGGGACGCGGGAGCCTGGTAGGCTGCAGTCCATGGGGTTGCTAAGAGTCGGACACGACTGAGCGACTTCACTTTCACTTTTCACTTTCATGCGTTGGAGAAGGAAATGGCAACCCACTCCAGTGTTCTTGCCTGGAGAATCCCAGGGATGGGAGAGCCTGGTGGCTGCCGTCTGTAGGATCACACACAGTCGGACACGACTGAAGTGACTTAGCAGCAGCAGCAGCAGGGGGGACTAAGATCCCACATGCCTCAAGCTACTGAGCTGGCACACCCCCAACTACTGAGTCCTGCCCTCCACAACTAGAGAGTGCATGCACTACAAGGAAAGAAACCCACAGGATGGAAGGAAGATCCCCCTGCTGAAACAAAGACCCAAGGCAGACAAATCAATAAATAGTGGCATTTAAATAAAATCTGTTTTTAAAAAGGTACCAAACGGGCCTTTGATGGTACCTAAAAGGGTAGCATTCACTCCTCAGGGTTCCCAGTATCTTCTACTCTTCCTCTCACCTCCCAGAGGGTCTCTGATATGTGTGAGCTCTTCCCACCGACTCCATATTGCTGTTCCTGAGCCCAAGTCTGTCCCCCATACTTCACTGGTGCTGGGCTCTCTATCCTATGAGGGTGTGAGTGCTTATGACAGCAAGGCAAGTACAAATTGTTTTTTTTTTTTTTTTAAGTTTCCATCAAAGTCTGTCCATCACAGCACCTTTCAGATTTAGTCATGCAATATAA
Organism: Bos indicus x Bos taurus; assembly: GCF_003369695.1. NCBI lineage: Eukaryota > Metazoa > Chordata > Mammalia > Artiodactyla > Bovidae > Bos > Bos indicus x Bos taurus. The sequence continues at coordinate 43,898 of NW_020867681.1, forward strand.
AAGAGAAAGGAACCCTTATTATGAAAACCTCTTCCACTGAAAGGAATAATCTACTCACAGGTGAGCCTGGTTCCAAAAGGAGTTAAATCCCTCTCTGCCTTTGCTTTCTGGACAGGAAGCGCCACAGGCCTGCTTCCTGTCAGAATGTTGCAGACTGGAAACAAGGGTTTCTGTCTTGGGCTGCCTGGCAGCCCTGGGAGGTGTTCTCGAAGTTGCCCCCTCAGAAGCCTGGTGGGGGCCCAGGGTGGGGAAGAGCTTTCATATGTGTTGTTTGTCACAGCAGTGCCCCCCAGCCAGACCCTGTATTGTTTTTTCTTTTTTTAAATTGTGGACCAGAATACCAACATGTCCACTAAGAGCTCTGAGTTCTGATCATCCAGAGTCAATAAATCCCTGTGTGACTTGAGGAAAGTTTGGGGTTTTGTTTGTTTGGAAAAATTTTTTTAATTAATTCATTCATTTCTGGCTGTGCCGGGTCTTCATTGCTGCGCACTGGCTGTTCTCTAGTTGCAGACAGCAGGGGCTACTCTCTGGTCCTGGTGGGCGGGCTTCTTATTGCCCTGGCTTCTCTTGTGGAGTACAGGCTCTAGAGCCCAGGCTTCAGAAGTTGTGGTGCAGGAGCTTAGTTGCCCCAAAGCATATGGAATCTTCTCGGAGCAGGGATCCAATCCCTGTCCCTGCTTTGCCAAGCAGACTCTTAACCCCTGGACCACCAGGGAAGTCGGAGAAAGGTGTTTTTTTTTTTTTTTTCATTTTATTTTTGGCTGCCTTATGGCATGTGGGAACTTAGTTCCCTGACCAGGGAGCAAACTTGTGCCCTTGCAGTGGAAGCACAGAGTCCTAACCACTGGACCACCGGGGGATCCCCGTGTTTTGTTTTTAATTTAAAAATTTTAAAAAAAATGTACACTTTGTCCCTTGACCCCTGAGGCCTGAGGCAGGTCTTTTGTTAACAGTCCAACTACGGGAGGGGGGAGTCTATGCTGGTCCTGGGGAGGGGAGCTGCCAGAGAGAACCCAAGGCAGATTGGATGCAACGGATGACTTGGGCTGGTGGAGGTCCTGTGTACCCCCAGCCTCATCACCTACCATGACACTGAGAACCAAGAGGAAGCAAGAGACATTTTAACCAGCCCCGCAAAACCCTCCCCAGTCCCTGTGCTAAAGCCTGCAGTCATACACTCTCTTGAGTCTGTTAACTCTCAGTTTACATCCAGTCCTTTTTTCTTTTTTTTTGCCTTTTGATCCTCTTCGCCCATTTCTCCCACCCCACCCTGCTGCCTCCTACTTCTGGCAGCTATCAGTTTGTTCCCTGTATCTCTGAGCTTGATTTTTTTTTTAAGATTTCACATATAATAGAGATTATATTGTAGTTGCTTTCTCTGTCCTGTTTATTTCACTTAGCATAATGCCCTCAAGGCCCATCCATGTTGTCACAGATGTGTCTTCTTCAATGTCCTCTTTTCAATATGCATATCTTTCACCTCCTTGGTTAAATCTATTCCTAGAAATTTTGTTCTTTTTGATGCAATTGTAAATGACATTATTTCCTTAATTTCTCTTTCTGCTGGTTTATTATTAGTATAAAGAAATACAATAGGGTTTTTCATGCTGATTTTGTATCCTGTAGCTTTATTGAATTCATTTATTCTAAGAGTTTTTGATGGAGTCTTGAGGGTTTTCTGTATATAATATCATGTATCTGAGAACAGTGACAGTTTTACTTCTTGGTTTCCTATTTGGATGCCTCTTTTCCTTGCCTAATTCCTCTGACTAGGACTTGTAGTACTCTGCGGATAAAAGTTGTGAGTGGGGCATCCTTGTCTTTTTCCTGATCTTAGGGGAAAAGTTTTCAAATTTCCTGTGAATTATGTCACTCAGAGCACTTCCAGATAAGTAAGACACCTCTAGATCAGCAAAGGGTACTTCTTATTGCCCTTTAGTTACAATCAAAAAACATTAAACAGGATTCAGATACCACTAGGCTTCTCTCAGAGCTCCCTTGTGAAGGAGTTATGCTTTCAAAAGCCCAGTCACATGTGGGATCCTCCCCTTTTGAGGAAGGACACAAGAAGACACCAGAATGAAGCCGCTTTGGAGGGAGCAGTCACTGTAACCGCCATTACTCCTTCTCCTGGGGCAGTTGAGAAAGGTATGGGTGACGTCATGTGTCACCCCATCACCTTTTGGGACATCTTTTCATGGGCAGATTTCTCCCTGTCCTTAGCTGCAGTCAAGAGCCAAACAGGACAGTGCTGGAGAGAGATTGCTCATAGGAACCTTTATGTATTATCTGAATGTTGCCATAATGGTATGTTTATTTTCTATAACAGTTAGTGTTAGTTGCAATCTTGCTAAACTCTTTGTGACCCTATGGACTATAGCCTGCCAGGCTCCTCTGTCTATGGGATTTCCCAGTCAAGAATACTGGAGTGGGTTGCCTTTCCCTCTTCCAGGGGATCTTCCTGACGCAGGCATTGAACCCAGGTCTCCTGCATTGCAGGCAGATTCTTTACCATCTAAGCCACCAGGGAAGCCAGGAAATGCAGGTCCCTGCTTTCCGCTACAGACCAGGGCATACAGGATGGGGGTGAGCTTTGTCTGGACCACTTCCCTTACACGGGGTCTTCCCTCCCTACAGTGATGACATTCACATTCTGAGGATCTCATTCTCCCTCTGAAGGTGTGAATACTCTGCCAGGGTCTGCCCTCATTCACCTGCAGAATTCTGAAGAGCTCTGTACAGACCTGCCCCTGTCCCGGCCCCAGCATAAAACCCTCTGACTTCTCAACTCCAGTCCTGGGCCTGACTTTTCTCCATCATGGGGCAGAACAAGTACATGGAATCAGTTGTGAGCAACCCTGACATCATAGCTCCCCCAATCTCCAGACCGAAATGAACAAACTGTTGGTAAGAACCAAAAGAGTGCGTGGGGGGAGTGGGTGTGTGTGTGTGTGTGTGTGGAGAAAAAATACCCATCTAGGTTAACCCAGATATTCTATTTCTTCTAGGAAGCCTCATGTTCTAGTAAGAACATAATCAAGAATCTAATATAATCTATTTTCAAATATATTCACAAGTTCTTGGCTCTCAGGATGCTGGTGATTGAGGTTTTTGGGAGAAAGGGTGGTTGAAGGGCTCCAACATAACAACAGATACGTGCCATCTTGGGAATGCACTTATCTTCTCACGGTTATCTTCCTAACTGTTAGAGAGCCCCACAGGAGATGTAGTGTCCATGTTGGGGTGGGGAGATTGGGGAAAAAGTGAAATGTCAGGAAAAAAGGTACAGAGCTGGAGGATGGGAGTTTCCTATTGTGAGCTGTCACAGGACATCTGGTGCTGGTTTGGAGGAAAGCGGGGATAACTGAGCAGGAGCAGACTGTGGAGCAGAGGAGAGATGGCACTGGAGGGCTGCCATGGCTTCAGGGTGAGGCAGAGGGGCCAATGGGCAGGGGCAGAAGGGCAGCCCCTGGGAGTGGATACAGCTCTGTACTCAGCACCTTGGCTTTGGGAAGGGGACAGAAGCCTGACTGTGGAGCCTCCCAGCAATTCAAAAAGGAGAAGAGCTAGGCCCTAAGGTCCATGAGAGGAAAAAAAAAAACGGGTCTCTGTGAGGTTGCAGGGCTGAGTCACCAGGCCTACTGAGAAGGATACAGAAAGGCCAGTGGGGACAGAAAGAGAAGGTGGCCCCAGAGTGGCAGGAGGCTCACAAGTGAGGGGCCACAGGAGGACCCCAGCAAGCAAGATACCTTCCCGACAGCTCTGTCACAGCCAGTCTGCACCTCCAGGAGCCTAGCAGGCCCAGGTGCAACCCGAGACACCACTGGGGGAGGCTGTGGGGAGTCAGGCCCGGCTGGGGCCCCTTTCCCAGGGGAAGGGCAGGGAGGAGATGGACAGAGGAGGGGCTGAATTCTAGTCTCCAAGAAACCTGGTGCCTGGAAATCTTGGGTCACAGCAGGAAACCCACCCATGCAGGCATAAAGAGGGGAAAGAAGGAGTGAATGACCCAGCAAGAACATACACCCCTGCCCCTGTGCCACTCACAGCTTCTCCAGAGGAGACTGCAAGGAGGGGGAGGAAAGTACACACATGCTTCTTTTTATATAAAGTTATGTATTTAGGTCATGGATTCATGAATATATGAATCTTTTCTAGCTAGTGGATAATGTAGCTATTTCTTGTATTGTTTGATAATATCAACAAACTCTTCAAAGGGATCTCCAATTATTTCCCTGTCTAGGAGAAGAGATAAACCAGGGACTCTGTGCTTTCTTTAGGAAATGCACATGCAGAGGCTATCTGTCCTGTGTTCTTTTGTCCTATCGTCAAGCTCACCGATCCTTTCTTCTACCGGTCAATTGCACAGTTAAACACGTGTAGTGTGGATTTTTCACTTTGGCTATTTGACTTTTCAACCCTACAATTTTATTTTGATTCCTTTTGATAGTTTCTATTTTTACAGACCATTCCCTGCAGTAATCCTCACTTCTTAAGTATCAGCTCCAGCTCTGATAACTGTATGCAGCTGAGTAGCCATCACTCAGTCAAGACACAGAACACTCCCAGCACCCCACACAGTCTCTTCCGCCCCAGTAGTCCTTTCCCACCCACCCCATCAGGACAGGCACTCCATCCCAGGATATATGGGACTCAAATGAGGACTATATATGAGGGCACTTAGGAAAACAGAAGTAATAGTTATTCCACAAGTGCGGAGACGCTTTGCACCATTATCAGTAGTCTAAATAAGGAAATGAAAGCATGCAATAGTCTCCAGGGAAGGTGAAAGGATAAAATTAAGTACCAATTTTGATTTTTTGAAACCATCTCAAAACAGGAGGCTGCATCCACAATGACAAGAATTTCTACATGAAACTAGGATGCAACCTCATTCTTTTCTTAAAACTTAATTTAGGACTTCCCTGGGAGCACAATGGATAAGAATCTGCCTGCCAACGCAGGGGACACAGGTTCGATCTCTGGTGCAGGAAGATCTCACATGCTGTGGGACGACTAAGCCCACGCACCACAACTACTGAGCCAGAGCTCTAGAGCCCTCGAACTGCAACTAATGAGCCCAAGGGCTGGAACTACTGAGGCCGCGTGCCTGGCGCCCATGCTCCGTAACAAGAGAAGCCACTGCAATGAGAAACCTGGGCACTGCACTGAAGAGCAGCCCCTGCTCACTGCAACTAGAACAAGCCCGTGTGCAGCAATGAAGACCTACCGCAGCCAAAAATATAAATAAATAAATGAATCAGATGAAATTTTTTTTTCACAGTTAGGAAAAATAAAACAAAGAAAGACCCACAACATCAGATCAAAGCTACTGAATTCCAGGAACCAAAGCTGGACGCACCTGTGCCCAAGTGTTTGTGTGAGGCTGGGTTACAGTAAAAATACACTTGTATATTTACAAGTACAAAATATGCTTGGTGGGTTGACCCAGATTCTACTCTTCTAGAAAGTCACCTACTAACGTCATCAGAAAACATATATGGTTTTATTTTCAAATATAATCAATGTAATAATTTTGAAAAAAATCAGAAATTTTTAGTTTTAGGAGGATTATTACTAAATATTGTAACAACCACACAGTGGCATACATGCAGCCTTTATTCAATCATTCAACAACCATAGGAGTACCCGCTCTGTGCTGCCTGCTTTAGGTTTCAGGAATATATTGACAGCTAGTGAAAACAAGACAGGTGATAAGTAACATAACATCTCTTAGAGCAGCCAGTCTACCACAGCTGGCTCCCTTCCCCTCCATGAACCTGATCTCCCTCCTTCACCACTTCCTCTTGGGGCAGAAGATTGGACCAGAATGGCCTTTTCCTGTTTCTACTGCAGTCCTGGGCAAGCAGAAGGGCCAGGGCCCCACAAGGTCCATCACACGCTCATCAGCATGGACTCTGTTGTTTTTCTAGCTTTAGTTTCATTACTTTCTGGTCTAATCTGTACTATTTCCTTCCTCTGTTTACTTTACCTTTAGTACATTCTTCATTTTCTAGTGTCTCACTGTATAGTATTAGGTTATTGATTTGAGATTTTTCTTCTTCCTTAATGCAGTCATTTATAGGCATAAATTTCTTTCTAAGTTTTCAGCTGCTTTAGATATATCCCATAAGTGTTGGTATATGGTATCTTCAGTTTCATTCATCTCAAAAGATTTTACAATTTCTTTTTTGATATCTTATTTGACTAATTGGTTATTTGAAAGTGTGTTGTTTAAATTTTATCATAGCTGTGAAGTTCCCCAATTCCTTCCTGTCTGTGATTTCTAATTTCATTCCATTGTGGTGGGACGGTATGTGTTGTATTATGGCTCTCCTTTTAAATATATTGACATTTGTTTTATGAGCTAGTACATGGTTTATTCTGGAGAATGTTCCATGCACACTTGAGAAGAATGTATTTTGTTGTTAACTGGAGTATTCAATAGATGTCTGTTGGTCTAATTGTTTTATAATGTTGTTCAAGTCTACTATTTTCCCGTTGATCTTCTTTCGGTTCATTATGAATCCTTACAGATTAAGGAAGTTACAGTTCTAAGTGTGATTTGTATTCTGAGTACTTTTTTCTAGTTTGTTTTTATCTTTATTATGATTTCTTCCCTTTGGCCTTCTTCTTAATTTTTATATAGCCTTTAGGCAAGTTTTATAATTTGTTGTCATACTGAAGAAGTTCTTCCCCTTTCCAAAGTGGTAAGAAATTTATTCTCATATTTTTGCAGTACTCTTCTGGTTTCATATATTACAATTACTTCATTGATCCACCTATTTTTAATTATCCAATAAGAAGAGCATAAGGAAGAAACATCATTCTTTTTCAGAAGTCATCCTAGTTGCTGTATCATCATTATTGAAGAGTTAGTTTTTTATCATTAATAGGAAGTGCCATCATCATAAAACATTATTAAGGAAAGGTTTTAAAGGTTGGGTTTTTTAAAGAGCATATTTCATTATTAATAAATATGAATTAGATGAGAGAGACAGATCCTGCAAGGAAGACTGAGGTCATCTGAAGGAGGAAAGCCCAGGAGGTGAAGGTCAAGCCTAGGGACATGGGGTCCCGGGTTGTGACAGCTCTTCCAAGTCTTCAGCTCAGTTTCAGATCACAGAACCCCCTTCCTTTGGGTCACTGTGACTCTCTACAGGTCGGACCCATTTTTCCTCTTGTTTTCCCGTCAGGGCCCAATGGCATGAGCTTTGTTTGAAGGCTCTTCCCTCATCACTGTATTTTTTCTGTGCCTCTTTGTGTCTCTTAATGACTACGAGCACGTTGAGACAGGAATTAGGACTTCCTTCTCTAAGTTTTAGAGGCTCATTTGGTGCTGCTCAATAGAGTAATCACCAGGTCCTTATGGGAATGGAGCACTTCAAACAGCTTCTCTGAATCAAGATGCCTTGCAAGTGAAAAATATATTCTGAATTTCAAAGACAGTATTTAAGAAAAAAAATTCCAGCAATGTTTTATATTGACTGTTGTTGTTTAGTCACTAAGTCATGTCCAACTGTTTGCGACCCCATGGACTGTAGCCTGCCAGGACCCTCTATCCATGGGATTCTCCAGGCAAGAGTACTGGAGTGGGTAGTCACTGCCTTCTCCAGGGGATCAGGGAATCATTCCCTTCTCAGGGGATTTTCCTGACCCAGGGATGAAACCTGGGTCTCCCGTGTGGCAGACAGACTCTTTACCATCTGAGCCACCAGGGAAACTCCTGAGCTTCCCTGTACCCCATTTTCTCCCCTCTTCCTATAGAGCCCCAACCACCCCCAGGCTTTCCCATGCTGGTGGGGTCTTCTGAGGCTGCAGAGCCCCTCCTCATCCGACTGTGTGGCCCCACACTGCCCCTTGCCCTGTCCATCCCCACACCTCTTCAACACATTTCCCCTTAGGCCAAGCTAGCTTCTCCACTGGGCACAGCAGGCTGCAGGTTAGGGCCCATGATCCCATCAGTGGCCCATGAAAAATTTTTCAGTATATATATAGAATCTAGAGAAATGGTACAGATGAACCTATTGCAGGGCAGGAGGAGAGACACAGATATAAGGACACACATCTGGACATGGGACGGGGGCGGAGGTGGGGGAGGGAGGGATGGGATGAACTGAGAGATTGGGATTGACATATACACACCGCCACGTGTAAAATAAATAACTAGTGGGAACCTGCTGTATAGCACAGGGAATTCAGCTTCATTCTCTGTGATGACCTGGAGGATTGAGGATGTCTAAGAGGGAGGGCTATGTGTATACATATAGCTGATTCATTTCATTGTACAGCAGAAAATAATACAATATTGTAAAGCAATTATACTCCAATTTTTAAAAAAATCTTGAAATCATACAAAACTATTTGCATAGAGTTCAGTCTCAGTTATATTCATCTTTATACCTATTGAGTCTGAAATATAATCTTTAATTATTTTTGTAAGCAAGAAGGGGCCTAGAAAGCCCAAAGGTGCTGACAGCAGACAGAGTCATAATGAGGCCATGAGTGTGCTCCTTCAAGGTTCCCATAAAACCCTGAGCCAACTTGACTGGCCTCACACCCAGCCCTGTTCCCCAGTAGCACCTGAATCTTTCCTATTTGGGGACTTGAAGGTCAATAGTAATTCGCTGTCCTCTGACACTCCAGTGTTGGCTGAGGTTGGTGGGAAGAGTCAACAGGTGGAGGACGAGAGGGCCTCACATTTAAAGCTTGACTGAAGGATGAAGCTCAGCTTGTGCCCACACCCTTGTGATCCTTGACCTAGATGAGGCCTCCCCTCACAGGACTCCCCCTGCAGCCCAGGGAGGCCAGGGTGGGCCTTGCAGAGGCCCTGCAAGGACAGCTCTGAACACTCAGCAGGAGCCCGGGGGCCGCAGGGCACAAGCCTGGATCCTTTTCCCGCCCAATGAGGGGGACTGAGGGGATCCTGACCTGCAGACAGCAGAAGCCTGTCCCCTCTCCACTGTCTTGTCAGGAGACCTGGGACAGGAGCTTGCCTCTTCCTCCTCCTCATCCAGCCAGCTGTCCCTGTTGGGTCCCCTACATCATCCCTGTGTCTGTACCCAGGTGCCCTGAGAGGAAGCTCGTGGCCATGGCTTGTACCCCCTGGAGCAATGTCAAGTGTGTGGACCAAGAATCAGGTACCCTGGCCCATGAGGAGACTCCCTCTCCCTCCTCAAGCAGTTCACACACACATACACACACTCACACACACACTGTTACAAATAAGCATTATACATAGTGCAAACAAACAAAAAATCAGATTACAGGATCTAACGTTAAGGAACTATCCTCAGGTTTTAAAAGACATTGATCTTTTGTGTATTAACTATAGGTTTTGTTTTGTGAAGCCCAAGAATACTGAACTCTTGCCTGGAAAATCCCATGGACGGAGGAGCCTGGTGGGCTGCAGTCCAGGGGGTCGCTAAGAGTCGGACACAACTGAGCGACTTCACTTTCACTTTTCATTTTCATGCATTGGAGAAGGAAATGGCAACCCACTCCAGTGTTCTTGCCTGGAGAATCCCAGGGACGGGGGAGCCTGGTGGGCTGCCGTCTCTGGGGTCGCAGTGAGTCGGACACGACTGAAGTGACTTAGCAGCAGCAGCAGCAACAGCAGCAAGAATACTGAAGTAGGTAGCCTATCCATTCTCCAGGGGAGCCTCCCAACCCAGGAATTGAATCAGACTCTCCTGCATTGCAGGGGAGTCTTTACCAGCTGAGCTACCCAGGAAGCCCTACATATGGCAACTTATATCTATAACAGTCTATTTTAAGTTGATAACAAGTGTGATCCCATTCTAAAGCTCATCATTTTTAGTCTCCTACCCCCAACATTGTACATTTTTGATGTCACTTTTCACATCTTTTCATCTTGAATATCCCTTTGTTAATTATTGTAATCATAGTTATTTTTACTGCTTTTGTCTTTAAGCTTCATATTAGCTTTATAGGTAATCAAACCAGTACTGTTACTAAATATTTACCTTCCAGTGAGATTTATTCTTTCTTATCTGTTCTTGTTATTATTTGATGGCTTTTATTTTCAGCTTAAAAAAAATTTTTTTAACATCTGTTTTAAGGCCAGTTTAGTGATTAACTCCTTTAGCTTTTGTTTGTCTCACCATAACCATAATGTGCTCAGTCATGTCCGACTTTTTGGAGCCCACCAGGCTCCTCTGCCCATGGAATTTTCCAGGCAAGAATACTGGAGTGAGTTGCCATGTCCTCCTCCAGAGGATCTTCCCCACCCAGGGATGGAACCTGCATCTCCTGAGTCTCCTGAATTGGCAGGCGAGTTCTTTAGCACTAGCGCCACCTGTCTGGAAAACTGTTTTGTTTATGAATAATCACTTTGCTATGAAGAGTATTACTAGTTAGACGTTTTTTTCCTTTTAGCATTTTGAATATATTGTGCCACTCCCTTCTGACTTGCAATTTTTGTGCTGAAAAGTCTGTTGATAGCCTTATGGGGGTTCCCTTGTAGGTAACAAGTTGTTTTTCTCTTGCTGTTTTTAATATTCTCTCCATTATCTTTAACTTTTGACATTTTAATTATAATGTGTCTTAGTAAGGATCTCTTTAAGGCAGCAGCAGCAGCAGCAGCAGCAGTAAGGATCTCTTTAAGGTCCTTATTTGGAACTTTCTGAGCTTCCTATATCTAGGTGTCTGATTCCTTCCCCACATTAGGTAAGTTTTCAGCCATTATTTAATCACATAAGTTTTCTGCCCCTTTCTAGTTCTCTTTTGGAGCCCTATAATGCAGTATTGCCCTATAATGTCCTTTAATGTTGTCCCATAAGGTCCTGAAGCTATCTTCACTGTATTTCATTCTTTTTCCTCTCTGATGTTCTGATTGGGTGAGTTCCACTGCCTTGTCTTTTTTAAAACATTTTTTAAAATATATATTTGCCTATTTATTTGGTTGCATCAGGTCTTAGTTTTGTCACATGGGATCTTTTGTTGCAGTGCATGGACTCTCAAGTTGTGGTGTGTGAGGTCAGCAGTTGCAGCATGGGCTTAGTTGCACCGTGGCATATGGGACCTTAGTTCCCTGACCGGGGATCGAACCTACATCCTCTGCATTGCTTTCTGGTAGCTCAGCTGGTAAAGAATCCACTTGCAGTGCAGGGGACCGCAGTTCAATTCCTGGGTCGGGAAGATCTGCTAGAGAAGGGATAGGCTACCCACTCCAGTAATCTTGGGCTTTCCTGATGGCTCAGCTGGTAAAGGATCCACCTGCAATGTGGGAGACCTGGGTTTGATCCTTGGGTTAAGAGGATCCCCTGGAGAAGGGAACGGCTACCCATTCCAGCATTCTGGCCTGGAGAATTTCATGGACTGTGTAGTCCAGTTCAGTTCAGTCACTCAGTCCTGTCCAACTCTTTGCGAACCCATGAATTGCAGCACGCCAGGCCTCCCTATCCATCACCAACTCCCGAGTTCACTCAAACTCACGTCCATCCTGTCAGTGATGCCATTCAGACATCTCATCCTCTGTCGTCCCCTTCTCCTCCTGCCCCCCATCCCTCCCAGCATCAGAGTCTTTTCCATTGAGTCAACTCTTCACATGAGGTGGCCAAACTTTGGAGATTCAGCTTTAGCATCAGTCCTTCCAAAGAACACCCAGGACTGATCTCCTTTAGAATGGACTGGTTGGATCTCCTTGCAGCCCAAGGGACTTTCAAGAGTCTTCTCCAACACCACAGTTCAAAAGCATCAATTCTTCGGCGCTCAGCTTTCTTCACAGTCCAACTCTCACATCCATACATGACCACTGGAAAAACCATAGCCTTGACTAGACGGACCTTTGTTGGCAAAGTAATGTCTCTGCTTTTGAATATGCTATCTAGATTGGTCATAACTTTCCTTCCAAGGAGTAAGCATCTTTTAATTTCATGGCTGCAATCACCATCTGCAGTGATTTTGGAGCCCCCAAAATAAAGTCTGACACTGCTTCCCCATCTATTTCCCAAGAAGTGATGGGACCAGATGCCATGATATTATTTTTCTGAATGTTGAGCTTTTTTTTTTTTTTTTGAATGTTGAGCTTTAAGCCAACTTTTTCACTCTCCTCTTTCACTTTTATCAAGAGACTTCTTAGCTCGTCTTCACTTTCTGCCATAAGGGTGGTGTCATCTGCATATCTGAGGTTATTGATGTTTCTCCCGGCAATCTTGATTCCAGCTTGTGCTTCTTCCAGTCCAACGTTTCTCATGATGTACTCTGCACAGAAGTTAAATAAGCAGGGTGACAATACACAGCCTTGATGTACTCCTTTTCCTGTTTGGAACCAGTCTGTTGTTCCATGTCCAGTTCTAACTGTTGCTTCCTGACCTGCATACAGGTTTCTCAAGAGGCAGGTCAGGTGGTCTGGTATTCCCATCTCTTTCAGAGTTTTCCACAGTTTATTGTGATCCACACAGTCCATGGGGTCGAAAATAGTCCGACACAACTGAGCGACTTTCACTTTCACTTTCCTCTGCACTGTAAGCTGGAGTCTTAACCACTGGACCACCAGGGAAGTTTCCACTGCTTTGTCTTTGAGATGACTGATCCTTTCTTTACTTTACCTAGTCTGCTGCTGAACCCTTCTATTGTTTGTCAGTTCAGTTATTGTATGTTTCAGCTCTGTGGCTTCTATTTGACAGTTTCTTATATTTTCCATCTCTTTGTTGAAGTTCTCACTGTAGTCATCCATTCTTCTCCCCAGTTCAGCAAGCTTCTTTATGACCATTACTTTGAACCCTTTATCAACTAAATTATTTATCTCCATTTCATTAAGGCTTCTTTCTAAGGCTTTATCTATTTAGTCACTTGGAACAGGTTTCTCTGTTTCTTCATTTTGCTTGATTCTCTGTGTTTGTTTCTAGACAGTAGATGAAACAACCACCTCTCTCCCAGTCTTGAAGGAGTGGCCTTGTGTAGGAAATGAATTTTTCATTCAGCCCTACCCCTGCTCTTAGTCATCTCTCAAACTCTTGGGATTGTTGAAGCAGCCTACTATATTTTTTAAGAGTTCCCAGTAGTTGAGCATGTGCCAAGACCCGTCCTATTGCAACGGAGCAGGACACTATGGTCCTTGCCCCTCCCCCCACTATGTCCTCTGCCTGCCTCTTGTCTATGGAAAACTTCAGTCCAAGAATAAGTTTCATCAAAGAAGTGAGAAATGCAGAAACAAGGAAAATAGTCAAAGGAGACCAAATTATAATAATGTAGTCATTAAACTTAGTCAACGATCTTTAGTTCTTTCTCAAGGGCTATAGATAATATTCTGAGCCATATCCTGTGAGCTGTCTTTTTTTTTTTAATTAATTTAATTGGAGGCTAATTACAATATTGTAGTGGGTTTTGCCATACATTGACATGAATCAGCCATGGGTGTACATATGTTCCTCATCCTGAACCCCCTCCCACCTCCTTCCCCATCCCATCTCTCAGGGTCATCCCCATGCACCAGCCCTGAGCACCCTGTCTCATGCATCAAACCTAGACTGGCGATCTAGTTAACTATGATAATATACATATTTCAATGCTATTGTCTCAAATCATCCCACCCTCATCTTCTCCCACAGAGTCCAAAAGTCTGTTCTTTATATCTGTATCTCTTTTGCTGTCTCACATACAGGGTTATCATTACCATCTTTCTAAATTCCATATATATTTGTCTTAGTATACTGTATTGGTGTTTTTCTTTCTGACTTACTTCACTCTGTATAATAGGCTCCAGTTTCATCCACCTCATTAGAACTGATTCAAATGCACTCTTTTTAATAGCTGAGTAATATTCCATTGTGTATATGTACCACAGCTTTCTTATCCATTCATCTGCTGATGGACATCTAGGTTGCTTCCGTGACCTAGCTATTGTAAACAGTGCTGCGATGAAATTCAAGTACACATGTTCTCTTTCAATTCTGGTTTCCTTGGTGTGTATGCCCAGCGGTGGGATGCTGGGTTGTATGGCAGTTCGATTTCCAGTTTTAAAGGAATCTCCACCCTGTTCTCCATAGTGGCTGTACTAGTTTGCATTCCACCAACAGTGTAAGAGGGTTCCCTTTCTCCACACCCTCTCCAGCATTTATTGTTTTGTGGACTTTTTGATAGCAGCCATTCTGACTGGTGTGAGATGGTACCTCATTGTGGTTTTGATTTGCTTTTCTCTGATAATGAGTGATGTTGAGCATCTTCATGGTGAGCTGTCTTATAGATACTGAAACCCCAAGTGGGAGAAGTTAACTACATGATGACCAGACTGTACCCAGGATATGAAGTGCCACAATTCCAAGAAGACTGGCCTCAGAGAAATGGAAACAAATGGACCCTGAAACTGTACCTAAAACAATCAAGATGATGCTGGTCAGACCACCGATGACCAATTTGAAGATGACTATTCAGAGCTGACTCTGCTGTTTCTATATGTGGTTCCCTCCTCACTTCTGTCTAAAAAGCTCTTGCCCACAGGTTGCCGGGTGGGGCGGGGGAGTCGGCCTTCGGATAGATGTTCACCACTCTGACCCACAGTTGTCAGCATCTGAAATAAAGCAAACTTTCCTTACCACCAACCTGGCCTACTTATTGGCTTTTGGGCAGAGAGCAGCCAGACCCACACACACACTTTCAGTAACACTATCCCAAAGGGGAAGATTTCAGTGCCTAGATTCAGGTTGACTGGAAGTCAGCCACATACACACACAAAGAAATTTACAGGCCAATTTCTTGATGAACACAGATGCAAAAGTCATCAACAAAATTTTAGAAAGCTGAATTCAACACTACATTAAAAGGACCATACAACATAATCAGTGGGATTTATTCTAAGGATGCAAACTATGATTCGAAATTTACAAATTAAAAAAAAAAACACAAATTAGTCAATGTGATATACCACATTAATAAAATGAGGAACAAAAGTCTCATGGGGTACAAAAAAGCATTTGACAAATTCAATATTGATTTATGATAAAACTCTCAACATAGCAGACATAGAGGAAATACACCTCAACATATAAAACCCTGTGTGACAAGGCCACAGCAAACACCACATTCCATAGTGAAAAGCTGAAATTATCTCCTCTAAGATCAGGGAACAAGATACAGACACTCACTTTTGTCATCTTATTTAACATATATTTGGAAGTCCCAGCCAGAGTGATTAGGTAAGGAAAAGAAATAAAAAGCATCCAACTTGGAAAGGAGGAAGTAAAAAGTGTCACATCTTGCAGGCAACAACCCTGATATTATGTATAGAAAATGCTAAACACTCCATTTAAAAAAACCTCTTAAGACTAATAAATGAAGCCAGTATAGTTACAGGATATAAAAATCAATATGAAAACATATGGTGCATTTCTTTACATGAATAATAAACCAGCAGAAAGAGAAATAAGAAAACAATCTAATTTACAATGGCATCAAAAGAAAAAATTCCTATGAATAAGTTGAATAAATTTAGCCAAGGAGGTCAAAGACTTGTACATTGAAAACTGCACAAATAAATGGAAACAGTCCATGCTTATGGATTTGAATAATCAATATTTTTGAATGTCCATATACCCATAGAAATCTATAGATTCGATGCAATTTTTATCAAAATTCAATGGCACTTTTCACAGAAATAGGACAAATAATTAAAATTTTTACAGAACCACAAAATATTCCGAAGAGCCCAAGTAATTTTTTTAAAAAGATAAGGAAGGCTGGTGGCATCTTGCTTCCTGATTTCAAAACTATGCAAGTGAAAGTGTTAGTCGCTCAGTTGTGTGTCCAGCTTTGCGACCCCATGGACTGTAGCCAGCCAGGCTCCTCTGTCCATGGAAATTCTCAGGCAAGAATAATGGAGTGGGTACCCATTCCCTTCTCCAAGGGATCTTCCAACCCAGGGATCAAATCTGGGTCTCCCCCACTGCAGGCAGATTCTTTACCATCTGAGTCACCAGGGAAGCCCTGTATTGTAAAGGGAGGTCTTAACCACTGGACCCCCAGGGAAGTCCCTTAATGAAGGATTTTTGCATGTATATTTATAACAGATGTTGATCAGTATTTTTTTTTTTTTGGTAATGTCATCGTAAGTTTTGGATACCAGGGTTGTGCTGGCTTTATAAACACAGTGAAGAACTGTTGCCTGTTCATATTTTCTGAAAGAATTTGTATAAGACTGATATTATTTTTTCTATGAATATTTATAGAATTCCTCAATGAAACTACATGGGCCTGCAGTTTTCATTGCTGTAAGATTTTAAGTGATGAATTCTAATCCATAAAAGATATAGGATTAATCAGATTTTCTTTTCATCTTGTATCTGTTTTACTAAGTAATATTTTCAAGGAATTTGTCCATTTTATCCAAGTTGTCAAATTTCTGCATTAAATATTCCTAAGTTCCCCTTATGTCCTTTCTATGGCTGCAGAGTTTGTTATAATTCTTATCATTAATTGTTGATATTGGTATTTTTGTTTTTGCCTTTTTCTTTTAAAAATTTGGTTTGTTAATTTTAATCATTTCAGAGAATCAACACT